>NC_142772.1:22335098-22492598 GCF_988280905.1 Pimephales promelas
AATTTGTCAAATTCTGTATGAAAAGAACCCAAGCTTACACACCTGAGCTGTTCGTTCGCCCTCGGTAGACGTCATCATAACCCTTCCACTGCTGAGTGACCTGATACGCATGGATGAAGATCACCAGCACCCCTACCAAACAAATGAGAGGAACCAGGGCGGCCGTACAGAGAGCAGCATATACATTTGGGATGAAGCACCTACAAAGATGACAAGAAAGACAAAACAGAAAATGATTATTGTCAGTACACTATAAAGAGGATTGGTACACAAATGTATCGTCAGGTTTGTGTACTCCATGAAAGAACGATGGCTGCCTTATGAAGTTTTATGAATGTTGTTTGTTCTCACGTTTGAACCACAAAAACACAAACTAAAGATGGAATATCCTGAGATTCTCTCTTTTTGACTTTCTCTGACTTCTTTCCTTCTATCTAAGGAATTTCTTCCAGTCTGCAACATTTGTTTTTGTCCTGTATGCAGTTATGAAGTCTCTGGCTGGTATTTGGAATGGGAAAGCTTTGGGAAACTCAACCCAGAGTAATCTTGTTATGACGTGATATGTATCAAAATAAGCAGCAGTTGCATTCTGTTCACAGGCCTGGCATCTCCCTGTCCAGAAAGAATGGACAAACACAGTCTGTACTCATTTCATGGAGAAGAAATGACATAATGTAGCCATAATAGAATTCAGAGCATTTGAAATGCATGTAGGAAAATAAACAGGTCATTTTTCACTAGACTTCATCTGATTATAATTGTGAAACAGTGTTATAGCCTATGCCTGTATACCGGCCACACAAAAAACAGCACACATTTTTTGAAATACAAAATAAACATGTAGTTCAGTTTCTAGTTGTGATATCTATAGAGTAACTATAGCATTTCTCTGGCAATTAGGGGACATTCACATATGTTTTATGTTTTTTTGTGAGGCAAAAGTAACACGAACAAAAGTGTCTGTCTAGTGCATGTTTACTTACAATAATGGTACTCACTTGTATGGTAATAAGTTATGGTAATAACTCACACTCGGAAAAAAACAACAACACTCGGAATGTATTTTTCATGACCGTTTTGCTCCCTCCCTCCTTAACGTTTACTAAAACTAAAACTTAAAAGTAAATTTCGCTAATTGAAATAAAGCATATGTTTCAAAATATCTCATGAAAATGAGAAAATGTTGCCCTGGCAGACAAAAACCTCAAAAAAAAAAAAAAAATACTTGTTAAAAATAAAACTACTATAAAAATAAAAGCTAATCAAAAATATTATAACAGTTGTACCACTACATGGTGCCAATAGCCATGGCACCAATTTATGTTTATACATATGGTGTGGTTTAAAGTGTGTTTAAATCTGACCTTTAAACTAATGTGCTTCTATTCCTACAAGCATTTGACTCTTCCCGGGCCACAAACATTTCCCTATGGTACGGGAAAAGGCGAGAACTGTGGTGGCTTGTGAGGTGACATCATTTGTTTGCTCTTGGAAAGAGAGATGTTTGGCTTTCATGAGTCATCTGGGAGTTTACTTGCAAATAGCTTCTTTGAGACAGGGTGAAGAGGAGTGTCCTTAGTCTTCTGTTATCACTGCAGGCTTGGCTGGGGTGAAACCGAACGTCTGCACAGTCACAGCTTGTGATCTCATAAACACAGAGAGGCTAAAAATAGCAGCTCTTCCCGACTTACCAACAACATACCCTGACCACACACAATCAATTAATGTAAACTGGGCAAAGACGAGTTTGTGTGTGTGTGACAGAAAATTGCTTACAATCCATTAACAAAGGAAATGAGTAACTATGAGTCTGAAACTGTGACACAAGTGAGCTTTCATGTTGTGGATGCATGAAGTGCTTACGAAAAAAATAAAACCTTGTTAGTAAGAGAACTTCTATGTACAGTACAGTCACTACCAAGTTTTACCAGTGTACCTGCACTACTGAGTAGGAGGACAAATTTATTACGTGAATATCTTACAGCCTCCATTTAGAGACATTTAGTCATAATTTGTAAAAATGTTTTAGTTTTTTTTTTCACTAAAGTATTACTGAAAAATACCTGTTCGTTTGAAATCCCAACTCTATAGAATTTATAATTGTAAACAAATGTAAACTGTATGGTATGGCCTCATTTAGTTAAAGGACAAGTTCGGTATTTTACAATTAAAGCCCTGTTTTAAGATCGTTTCTGATTAAATAGAACGGATTGACGAATAAAACTTTAGTTTACAAAGAAGTGAAACTCACCGAGTGGTATGGGGTGTTCACTCATATGCTCAGACAAAAATCGCTGCTTTCCAGCAGGTTTTATCGTAGTTTTTGTACAACTCCATTGACTTGTATTGTATGTTCTGTGATGTACGGTATTACTTCGCCGCCGGAAACGGAAATGGGGTTGTTTGTATTCTTTCTGTAGTCTTATCAGAGCCCGTCTAACGGAGAGCCTTGGCACTTCCTATTAGCCCCATTGTGTATCATCCTGGTTGCAGTTCCATTAGAATTCCACTAGAGATGATCGCGGACGAGAGCAGAATGAATGGGTGTCTATGGGGCTAAACGGCTAAAAGTGTCTCTTTCACCTCCTTGTCGTTAAATTAACATAGATTTTATTGTTGATTCCGCAAGTTCAATATAGATTATAGGCCAAAAGTCGAATGAACGAGTACTTATGTCCTTTTGATTTCTTACAGGTTAGGCTGTTGTTGGCCGGAACACGCTAGCATTCTGCTATTGTGTGACGTCATCACATTTTTGAACGGATTTTTAGAACAGATAAGTGAACTTAAAAATGCAATTTTCAGCTGAGTGTATTATCTTAGCCCTCCCTTTTGAATGCAACTTTCAAATTACTTGACAAAAAATTACATCCTGAGAAAAGTGGATTTATGGGGGTGAAACCCCATTGACTCCCATTCATTCTGCACTCGACCGCGAGCGCCCCCGCATGGACAGAGACGCGCTACTGCAGCCAGTCCAGAACCCGGAAGTAACCAGCCAGTGCCAATTCTCTTCAATTAGACATTTTCTGGTCTTATGCAGTCGCGGAATCGTGGGCTACACTATTCAAGTGGTTTGCTTGCAATTGGCAAAGGTGCATTATCGCCACCAACTGGGCTGGAGTGTCTATTATTCAAGCTCTCGCCGGAAGAATGTATGGTTGTGAGGCGTTCGGAAAAATAGGTCTACAGTTTTACAACGAATGGTAAAACACCTGTTGGAAAGCATCTTTTGCAGCGATTTTTGTGCGAGCATATCAGTGAACACCACAAACCACTCGGTGAGTTTCACGTCTTTGTAAACTAAAGTTTTATGCGTTTTATGAAGGATTGTTCCTGTGCACCTATGCTACCATTATAGAGGTGGGGGGGACAGCAGCATCTGTCTAAAAAACAATCTTAACCATTCTATTTCATCAGAAACGATCTTAAAACAGGGCTTTAACTGTAAAATACCGAACTTGTCCTTTAAGGTTAGTATGTGTATGTGAGAAAGACAGAGCAGATGTTCACAAACTCACAGGTCTCCTTGCACCAGGCCATACACACTATGGATGCTCCATCCAAAACCTCCCAGCAGGACCACAACCAGAATGATGATGACCAGAGCAGGAAGTCCCCAGCTGAGCAGGAAGTAGAGAAGATAGCGTCTCTCTGTGTGCTCATCATTCATTACCAATATCTGCCAGAAGTTTATGGCCTGGGAAAGAAAAAAAAAACAGAAGTGTTACTAAATAAACAAATGGAAACATGGCTGTGTTACAAACAAGCCTAGGATTCATAAAAAAAGATGGTTGATTAATGTTCTGATAAGACTATGCAACTGATCCTACTCGGCCCTCTCCGAGTGGGATTCGAACCGGGGTCTCCTACTTGGGAGGCAGGCACTCTAACAAGGAAGCTAAATGCAGCAGCCTCTATTGTATTTAATTTCAGTAGCAAGTCAGACTACTTGTTCAAATAGCCTATATTTTAGGCATTAAGGTACTTCAGCAAAGAGTTCAAAATCAACAATGAAGACCTAGGTGGCCCCTTCATCCATCAATATTAACTCCATACTTGGATAGAAACTGCTGCAGCTCTGTTTTGCTCTGCTTGGAACTTGGATTAGAGATGAAGAGAAAAACGAAGCTGGCAGGACGTTGTATTAGCTTTTGGGTGTCCAAACACGCTGCAATTCCTCTCCAGCCTCTTTGTAATTATGGAAGAAGTTGGCACTACGCCTGTCTCGCAACTTCCATTGATCCGGTGCTTCAACCGTGGCAGTTTATGGAGTCTCTGGGATTTATTTTAGCACAGACTCAACCACGAGTCCCTGTGCGTAAAAAGAAACACTTAGATCAATAGTTTTCATTGATAAATTGTACATTTTTCAGTGCCCTTTTAAAGTAGCCATGTAATATCTTCACTACTGTATGTCTACTGAAGGCTCCATTGACTTTCAAAACATATTTGCAGTCAGAATTAAAGAGTCAATGGTTTTGCCAAAAGTGAAAACCAGTCTACAGTTTCTGGGAAGTCGGAGTTGACAAATCATGTGTATGATGGACACCGATTGTTTTATCTTCAGACTGATGATTCCATCTGGTCTGAAGATATCAAACATGTCTGATATTGAGCCAATTTTAAAACTAATGTTGTTGTTTTTTTGTCAAACATCTCCTTGCAACGAGGCGTGCATTTCTGTGTAAGTATGTTGTGTTCGGAATGTCTTGAAAATATGGTAGAGTAATGGTCGTTTAGTGTATGATGCCAGATTTTCTCTGTAACAGTTACAAATTTGTCAGGTGTATAACATCTAACATTCATACAAATCTCTTTGGATTTGAAAAGTTGTGTAGTGTGTCTTGAGCAAACAAAGACAAACGCAATTTTCCTGGTGCAATTCC
This sequence comes from Pimephales promelas, assembly GCF_988280905.1. Classification (NCBI taxonomy): domain Eukaryota; kingdom Metazoa; phylum Chordata; class Actinopteri; order Cypriniformes; family Leuciscidae; genus Pimephales; species Pimephales promelas. The sequence continues at coordinate 22,339,988 of NC_142772.1, forward strand.
CCATCTTGTGGGTCAGTTCTGGGTTGTAGAAGATGCAACAGACTACTATAAACTGGATTGTGGGTGGTTACTGAATAAGATGCAGTATTTTTAACGCTGAAAAAACGAATAAGAGAAATTAAACAAGAATGAGAAAAGTGTGAATGAATTATGACACATCACATAAAATGAAGTTGTATTGCAAGCTGTTATGCCAGCTGTTTTGAAGATAAAGACAAGCACATGTTCAAATCATTCTCTCCAGGATGCAAATACTTTCCAGTCTGAATCACAATTTACCTTTCCCACCAAAGACAACTTGTGTGTAATTTATTCCATGTGTGTTTTCTTAAACTCACGCCCACTTCGTTACATCAACACACTTACATAAACATAGTGTCATACATATTGGCCATTACACTTTTGGCCCTTTCACAATTTATGGCCCCATCAACCTAAAACCATAGTCGGTTAATTTATTTCATGTTCTCTTGCATAATCTTTCAACACCAGTTCATCAAGTGCCAAAAGAGATTACATGCTCTATGTAAACTGCTAAGCCCCTGGTGTTTTTCAGCGCCATTGAGAAAAACAAGATAATCCCACTATGTGAGCAAAACAGCCTTTGATTTCAAGAAGTTCAATTTAGGTGAGAGGTTCCTCCAGGGTCAGTGCTCGATCCTATGTCTTTTCAACCCCAACTGCCACATGAGCCCAGATGTTTGTGTTCTGTGTGGGTCTTTGGGGGATTAAGAGCTATGTTACTTTTCATTGCATTAAGTATATTCTGGCCAAATCCTGTTTTTGCTTCTGGAGAACAACACGACCTTCACAGGTATGAGTGAATTGACTTCCAGAGACAGGTTTCTGTGCTTAGAAGGGATTACTGCACAAAGACAAAGAAGAGAGCAGGCAAAAGGGTAACAGGTCCAGCAAGAGTTATGCAATTAATTTTCCAAAGGTCTCTAAACATCTATTGCAGGCGTGATAGAACACCTTCCTGCAAAATCTCCACCAGAATAATAACAAGTAACAGGAACATGTCAGGCACCGCGTAATATAAATCATGTGTTTCCAAAGAGATTGAACAATGAGTTTTAATTAGGCCCATTCCTGAGCTGACAATGGGAAGTTATGATGTTCAAACATTCAGGTAAAGAACAAGACTGTATTTTAACAGGATAAATGTGTTAATTTCATTTGCAGAAGCCAAGAGACACATACACAAGATACCTGCCTTAGTAATTTGCCCATCGTGAGCAACAAGTCAAATACCAAAAGCTTTTTGATATTTGCTGGATTTTCAAAAACTCTTGAGTTTATGTCCCAATAATGCCTACAAATACACATCAGAGAGAAAAGTGGAACTCAGAAACTAGTTTTTTTTTTTTTTCTTGAGGGTAAAACCTTCGCCTATAGTCTTAGGGCAAGTTCAATAAAACTATAGTAAACAATGACAATGTGTGTTTAAAGCAACTTACAAATGTGAAATGTTTATCTCTCTGTAAGTAAGCTCATCGATTAAACAGAAGTTTGTGACACAGCTTCAAATGATCTGTAGTAAAAACTCTAACTTCCTGAATTAGTTCACCTAAAAATTAAGATTCTGTCATTTATTCACCTTCATGTTGTTCCAAACTTGTATGACTAAAATTAGGTTAAGTGAAATTTGACAGAATTTTTTTTTTCATTTTGTCATGGTCAATGCCAAAATTTGCTCCACTGACCAAACAAGTAGATGACAAAAGTAAAGTTTTACCTGTATGAGCATCCAGCTGAACTGGCTTAGGTGGAAGTAATGGAAGAAGAGGCCAAGAGTAGCGCAGCTATCCTCTGAGAACATACGTCCCCGGAATGCAGACACCAGGAAACAAATCTGAGAAACACAGAGTGACAGATACATCAGCAGAGGACCTGGGGTCCTCATCCATCCAGTACACACTCAGCAGAATACACATATTCATAATGACAGAATCTACTTCTGAGTCTGAGAAGAGCATCTTAAAAGTCCAAGACTGTTCCTAAAGCATTTACAGTATACTTATAATATTTCTGATGCATATTTAAAAAGCTGACACTGTCAGGTCTTGACAGCTAGCCTTGAATGGACAGTCAGTAAAAGCAACAGTTGATATGTGTGTGTGTATGTGTGGACCTGCAACAAATAATCTACAGTATATATTCTATAAGATTCTATATTCTGACAGCTTTGAGGGGGCTTTGAGTACAGAAATTGAGTACAAAAAAAAAAACAACTAGGGCTTTTTTGATATGACAAATTCCAAGAGTCAATGTACAGTTCAGGAACAGTATAAAACCTTATCAAACACAAACAACTGGGCAGTTTCGCCTTGTCTGCGACCTCTCATAACTGTATTTGTGGAAACATAAAAAACCTGGCAGCCACTCATGTGGAGGACACTAGGTTCTGTGAACAGTGTAACCCTTTCAATGCAAACAACAGAGTGTTTTTTCAACTGAACTGAGAGTGTCTGTTGGGAAACCCAAATTAAGGGGAAACAGTGTTGAGTGAAGGAAAATATGGAGTCACTACTGCCGAGATGGCATTAAATGTGGTACTGTTGGGATAAAAGTCAGGAAAGCAGCAAGTGGTGTGAAAGGGATGTGTCAGAGCAGGAAGGAAAAGAGAGCTGGGACGTATGTAGCGTGCAGTGTCCATCGGGTGCATGCTGTGAAGCGTGATTCTGGAAATGTGGTAATGCTGCCAAAAAAAGGTCTGTACTGAATGTGTGTTAGTTAACAAGGTCATGGTACAATCCCATAAACAAATAAGCTCAACTAAGTTCATACAGTCTGTCATCACCTCATTTTGTGACCTACATTTGCTTTGTATAAAAATAACAGTGTCAAAGATTACTGACATAAAATATGAGAATTTTCAGAACACAAATATAAAAAGGTTATTTTTTTAGGTTTATGCAAATCATTTTTTGGTCTGTGTGATTTTTGCACTTATTATTGAACAGAACCAATGAATCACTGTTTTCAAAAATATTAAGAAGTACAATTGTTTGCAAAAAGATATTTAAAAGAAATGTTGTCTCAGAATTTTGTCACCAAATCAGATTTCTGAAGCATCACGTGATACTGATCCTTATATACATTACTCTGAGGGAACAAACTGTTCCTAATTTTTATGGTCACTATTTTTGATGGACCTGTGATGTCACTATTATAAGTAAACTGGCAATGATATTGTATACATTTCACACGACTTTGTTAAAAACTATCTATCTAAAGTCTAGACACATACAGTTTATGCTTCATAGCCTTATGTTACCAAAAATAAAATAGAGAGAAAAAGAAAAGGCTTAAAAATATTGTTTATGGCTACAGTTGCTAGGTTTAGTGGCCAGCTTAGCAAAGCCTCAGTTGTTCACAGGTCGTCTTCTGTGACACAGTACAAATTCCCAATCAAATTCAAACTAGAAGCTCATTACAGACTCTACAGTGCCACCTTCATTAATGCGCACTGAGGCAAAGCCCATGTTTTTGTTCCTGTAGTCGTCCCTAGGGTGCACACCCGATGAGTAAACAGGGAGAAGATCTGATCAGGTTTCCATTCAATATGATCTGGTCATGCACAACCACTCACAATCACATCAGTAACACTAGAGGCTGACGGCAGGAGAGCCACCCGCCCCTCTAATAATAACCTTTCTGGATGGTTCTCTGGCCCACGATTGATCCCCTTGCCTTATGTAACAAAATACACATTCAGGCAGACTTCTGAACGTAAGCTAAAAGTAACAGCTGTGGGTCAGTTCATCAAAAACAACCCGTTCAGGACATAAATCAATCTACTTCGGGCTGTATGACTGGCCCCAACCATTTCTCCTGCAGTAATATGCATGAATGCAGGCAACATGTCTCCGACTTACATTAACAGCTCCTGATTAATAAGACATCAGCACCTCCGTTATGTGAACCGTATGGCATCCGATGACATAATCAAAGCTGTATGGGTGATTGCAGTCCACTTAGAGGCTTGAGATTGGAGAAGGGTGATAGAGAGCCAAAGTGGAGATTAGAGGACCCTGTGTCTGAAGTCAGTCTGGCCTGGGGAGTCAGTCCTCAGGACCTGATACACTTGATAAAATTGACCCACTTATCCTTTCAGTAGTCACTGAAACCCATAACAGGGAGTGGCAGAAAATAGACCATTCAATCTGATATGTTTTGTATTTATAGGATTGATGTACTGCACCGCGCTGTACCATAAACAATATGGGTGGTGCAAAATACACTTACTCTAATACATTTATTATACAAAAGGGCAAACATGTCTATTATAATAATAAAAATTAAATATTAAAAATGTATAAAGATTAAAAAAGTCTAGTTTATGCCCTTTTACAAAGACTTCTTGATTTTGTTTTTGGTGTCTACTGGAATAGGTCATAAAACACATAATTTTTCACACATTTTACAGTGTTGCAGCACCTCTTTCCCAAGCCTGGCAGTAATGCACTCTTTATTTTGGGGTCTCAATGGCCCTCCTTCAGAAAAAGCACAGTGAGGGAGTTCAGAAAGAGTGCTTACTGATAGAGAATAACTGTCTTTGGAAAGGACTTTGCAACTTTGTTCAAACCGCAACATTACACACTAAAGAAAGTTGTAAATTCAAAAAAGCATAATTGGTTCTCTTTAAATACATAATTGGTTATACATAATACAATAAGTGAGGCTAATAAGAAACGTTAAAAAAGAGATTTGATTCTAAAATAACTTACTGTTTCATTTTGAATTTGTAGTGACACTTTTGAAAATGACACTGTATAACAAAATGGTTCAGGAACATTTCATGCCACAAAGAAAGCAGAATGTAATAATCAGCATTAAAAACACCAGCACTGACTGCAGGACAAAAGAAAGACTAAATGAAAAAAAATGTCAAAATGTTCTCTAGGTCAATTGGTTTCTGAAGAAGAGACAGAGAAACCGTATCAGAGAGAGCGGCCATTGTGGAGACTGAGAGATGAGTCACTCTGTATTATCAGCTTTCTAATGACAGTGCTACAGTATTATCTGACCAAACAGACAGAAATTAGCTATTGTGATTTGTTTGGTTCTTTGTTTGGTTGCATTATGGCTGAAAAAAGTGTCTCATAGCCTATATTTTTCATTTGCATCAAATCAAATAGCTACTTTCACTAGGTCTATGAGCAATACAAAAAAACGTATTTATAGTACATATGTACAAACATTATATACGGTATATATAAATGTTAGTTATCTGAAAAAAAATCTTAATTTTACTTAAGAGACAATGAACAGAGATTAGTTCTAAACATTTAAATAACAATTTTTTATCTTACCGTACTCTTTTCAAGTACAGTATGTCACCCATTTATTCAACTTTTTTTTTTTTTATATTTGCTATGGTAAGGAAGAAAGGTGCTGGAAATGTACTTTTCTTTTTTTTTTTCTTTTTTTTTTTTGTAGCCTATTCCACAGTCTCTACAGATATGCCCTATCCGGAGGAAGATGCTGAGCTTAAAATAGCCATACACCATGCATTAAAAACATTATGCCCTGAATGACAGGCAGATGGCTTGGGAACCAGACATTTTAAGTGAGAATGACAGCCCAACCAGGAGCAGGAGAGTAAAAGCTATACTTCAGCAGTTGCTTTGAAAAAAAGCATCTACTGGACGACATATAAAACAACACTAGTGGTTCTGAGACCTATGCATTTCCTTTATCTATGTCACTGGCCTTGACACAGCTTCTACATATTAAGCCCACAATTTTGTTTTCTTCATTTTCACGTGATCTCAGCATAATATAAGTAGTTTTCTCTTACAAGAAAGAAACTGTATGGTACGTCACTCATAACTTCTGCAATTTAATGGCATCTGTCAAACATGTAGACCATCCCGTCACACAAGTTGGCAGGCAATGGAACTGACCATGTGACTACAGTATGAATGTCGATAAACTTGTTGCCTCCTTCTCAAGTGTCTGACGCTGATTTGTAAGTTGTCTGTCACTGACGAAAACAACAACAGAGCTATATTAGCTGATCAAAGTAAAAACTAATTTACTCAGCCATCTTTCAGCAGTATAATTAAGCTTAGAAATGACTTTTGCTACCTCGTTTCACAGGGTGATGTGAAGGGAATTAATAATAACAATATTGGATGGGTCTCTGTAACCTTTTAAAGCATTAAATCTTCAGTAAAATATTTAATGAACAAGTGATTTTACGCCATTAAAAGATACATTTACCTGAAAAGCAGGTAAATGCATTGATCTTTGCAGTCTGCTGTACTCAGAAGCACTCCAGTCCTGTCTGTGCGCCTTCGAGTGCTACTATATATAGATACTGTGTTAGTCACAGATGCACCTCCCCCCTTTTCTAAAGCTGAATATAAAGGAGCCAAGCAGTCTGTGGCCTCAAGCTAATTTCCACACACATCAGTCAGACAGGTAAACCTCGGCAACAGCCCCGTGGGCCTTCATGTGTGAAACAAACGTGTGTGAACATAATCAAGAGAAGCCCAGTGATATACAGCATATGTACAAGTCACTCAAACAACTATCATCACCAGCTGATTGAAATATTTACAGTAGTGGTGAAGTGAAGAGAAAGAATGTAATCATATAGCAAAGATTCATCTGGCTTCCCTCTCAGAAGGGAGAGCCGTCTAGGCTGTTTCCTGCCTGGAGGATGCATATGTGTTTGTCATCAAGCAACAAGAAAGATATATATATATATATATATTTGGCTCAACGTATGTGCGTTAGTCGCTGTCTCGAAGAATGAGTCAATCTTTGCTCCACTGACGGTAGATATTTGGAAGATGACAAGTGTGGTTTGGACATTTTCTCTGAAGAGGACTAAGTTTCCATTTACTAGAGTTAAAGGAGTACTTCACTTAAAAAACAAAAACAAAAAAAAACAACTTATGCTGATAATTTACTCACCCCCATGTCATCCAAGATGTCCACATCTTTCTTTCTTCAGTCAAATAAAAAAATTAAGGTTTTTGATGAAAACATTCCAGGATTTCCTCCATATAATGGACTTTACTGGTAGCCATACGGTTCGAGGTCCAAAAGACAGTTTCAGTGCAGCTTCAAAGGGCTTTAAACGACACCAGACGATGAATAAGGGTCTTATCTATAGCGAAACGATCGCTCATTTCAAAAATAAATAAAACTGTTTTAAATAAAAATAAATAAAGAAGTTTTATAAGTACAAATGCTCGCCTTGCTCAGTTCTGATGAGCATTCGTGACTCTCCTGTTCAAACTCATTCATCAAAATGAAAAAATCTTTTTTTTCGATTCATGACTCGAAGGGTCCTAGATAAGACCTTTATTCATCGTTTGGTGTCGTTTAAAGCCCTTTGAAGCTGCACTGAAACTGTCTTTTGGACCTTGAACCGCTTGGTTCCCATTGAAGTCCATTATATGGAGAAAATCCTGGAATATTTTAATCAAAAATCTTAATTTATTTTCGACTGAAGAAAGAAAGACGTGGACATCTTGGATGACATGGGGGTGAGTAAACTACCCATTTAAATTGTTGAGCCCACAAAAAAAAGCATCATGTTATTACCATGTTTTTTTTAGACATGGAAAGCACAGTAATGCCATAGTTATTTTCATGATTCATTAATATTTTTCCAACATGTCTTATAGTCAATCGAAATTGAACAAAAAAGAAAAAAAAAATCCTTTGTTGTGTCAGTATTCTCCTCACTGCATTTTAGATCATTTTTAAATGAAGACATTTTAATGTTTAATGCTGTTGGTTTAAACTCATTTATAGGGTGCATTGTGTTCAATTTTATTTCAATATATTAAAATATAAATATTTTTGTGTCAATATATTTGTTCAAGTTAATTCTGACAGCTACCATCCTAATTGATTTAAACCATTAATGATTTGTTTGTTTATCTGACAATAAATACATAAATAAATAATAATAAAAAAAATCCTTAAATAGGTTTAAGTTCTTTATTCAGCTACTATTTTGTTAGTCTGTCTGCAGTTTCAAAGTAGTTTTTTGGTGGTCTGTAACAAAAAGTACAATGGTATAACCATCACTGTACAACTGTCACTGTATTGTCACTGTATTGTCCTGTAAGGGTAAGGACCTGTTTTTTATTTTTTATTTATTTATTGTTTTATAAAAAATACATTTGTATATAGAGTATACCAGACTCTGGATCTCTATAAGAAAAGCTCAATTTAAATGATCATTATAGAACATGGGGGTCAATATGCTCTTCTCAGTGATCTGCTGTTGATGTTGACTTGGCACATGGCACTAATAATAGCACTGGCCAAAAAGATTACATCACCGCAGAGAGATATGAGTCACGTGAAACAGATGGTCTGAATATTCAATGTGTCATTCATAACAACATCCTTGCTCTCAATTCCCCTTTTTCTTTCATTCTCTCCCCCTACATCTCTTCCCACCCCCATCCATCATCAGCTACCGGTCTAAACTAGCTGGTTCCAGACTCAGCAGCATTGTGGGTGTTTTCAACCTCAGCTGCTTTTGTTCAGTGGGTGCCAAAACCATGAACATCTCACAAACATCCACCTTCATCTCTTCTATAATTCCTTCTTTCTGCCTTCATTCTCATTTGGAAAGATTCATCATTGCTCATGGCCGGGCTTTCCCCAAACTGTCAGGTCTGATGGGAATTGTTTCGCATAGACTTTCATCTGCCAAAGTAAGCAGTCGTGGGTTTGTGCCTCAAGCGAATATGCACTGTATCACGATGAGACTCGTCAAGAAAAGATATCATGCGCTAATGGGTGACGCCGGTGGTTAGTGGGTCAGTGTGGGAAGCCACACCTGATGTGTGAGTCACATGCGTGCTGCTCAGCCATGAATAAATATGATGAATGTTAGATGTGCAGGCGGCTGTTTATAAGGAAGACTGTATTTTATACATCCTTCAAAAAGGATTTTCGCAATCTGTGGCTATAGAAGAAAATTTGTCAAGACTTTGAAAATAAAAAAAAAAGTTATGTGAGATGAAGAAAAATACCTTTTAAATTTTCTATTATCATTTCAGAAATTTTAGGCATCAGATCCTCACTGAACCTCAATTAAATTTTAAGACTTAAAAAAAAAAAATCTCAGAGTAATTAAGTCATTCTAATTAGGATGGTTAAGCTAATTAGGCATTTGTGTTAATTGAAAAGTAATGTGAAATGAGCTTTAATATTGACAAAGTTGTTATTGCAATTAACATTTGATCCAAATAATTGAATGCTCATTTATTTTGTTATGAAACACATAACTCCCACTCAATGTTTCACTCACAAACACTTTATATATCAGCGCTCAAACTGACAAACACACACATGCACACACACCATTGACATTCAGTGGAGCATTATTCATTTGTAATTTTTTAATGTTTATTTTTTGTTTTAATAATTTTTTTTAGCACCTTTCAAGAACCCAAGGTCGCTTCACAAAAATATACAAATAGTTGACAGACAAAAGAAACAGGCAGTCAGCTTATTAGGCTATATCGAGCGAACAAGCAGAGAGATTATTACTCTGGAACTAGTCCGGTTGACCTGTCCCCTTTTTTCGTTTGTGCGTGATTACATTATGCAAGCTTGCTTTCATCAGGGACATTGAAATCTATTGTTTTTGACATCTGCAGTCAGTTGTAGTCTCATAGTAAATCGAACAGAGGCATACAAACAAATGTGGATTTGCACAACTATGACACAGAAAACTCCAGGAGACACATTTAGAGAGTCACACTTACAGTACGTGCAGTGTTCGCAAATGTACAAGTTCAAAAGTTTTGGGTTGCCAAGATAAAAACAAAAAATATATATATATTTCAACAGTCTCATCAAGGCTGTGTTTATTTAATCAAAAACACAGTAAAAACTACAATATTGTAAAATATTACAATTTAACTTTTTTTCTATATATATTTTAAAGTATTATTTATTCCTGTGAAGGAAAAGCTGAATTTTCAGCATCATTACTTCAATGTCACACGATCAAGTCTAAAGGCGACATTGAAATGAATTTGGGAAGTGGTGACAGGAACGTCATTAATACTCTTCAAGCCAGCATGAACTGAGCAACACAGCAGAAGTGACTCTAGTCTGCTCTATCTTAGAGTCTGCTCTATCTTAGAACACCACCTTGAAGTTTCTGAGTGTGAGGAAACCAAACAAGCTTTGATCCCTCACATCTAAACTCACAGACACACTGTGTTGATGTTGTTACAAATCTCCTAGCTACCTGATACCACTACCACTCTCTCCTCTTCAAAACAACATGCTACCCTTTATCTCATACCAGACTGTGGTGAACAAGACTGGCTATCGCGCTAACACACTCCAGGTCAAAGCGGACAAAACCATCCAGCCAAAATAAAAGTGACCATGGGAACACAGTTTTAAAAAGACTATCAGAAAAACAATGGCTGAAAACATTAAAACCAGTAGGCTACATTCAGAACTGCTTACAACATCCTTTAAAAGAGCTATGATGACTAAACATATTTAGATATATCGTAATTGTCTTCCATTGTGATTTCCCGTATATCTAAATATGTTTAGTGAAGGGTAAAAATTCAGAAAACTCCGTGTAAACAATGCGTGACGTAGACGCGCGAGAGATCACTTCCGGCGTAACGTCTGGAGACGGTTCAGTTCGGTTCAGTTGGACATCTGATTCTGATCAGTTGGACGGCTGTTAACAAGAGGTAAAAACTATATAAATACTGTTCGTTTTCTCACACAAACCGCTCGTTTCGTGTCTTAGGCCATCAATGTGTACTTACGTTTACGAGTCATTAAATCATGTTTAATTTTGACTTCGATGTGCATGCTCTTTGAGGTGGACCCCCTAAAACTGCATTACAGTATGTGACTGACAGACAACAACGGTTTGACCGAAAAAATTTCAAAAATGAAAATACTGTGGAAAAAAAAAGAGACTTACATCTTGGATGCCCTTGAGGTAAGATAAAACATATCAAAAAATTCATTTCAAAGTGAACTATCCCTTTAATAGGTGAAAATTGCTTGAAAGCTACTCAGTTAAAGTTAAAAAGTAAATACATCCAATATGGATGTAATGAGTTAGCGGCTTTGTAACTCATCTTGAGACAAACAGTGACTTGACACACGTACAATGACTCAAATCATGAGAACCTCACTTTGAGATACACTTCCTGAGGTTTACTAGAGCATATAATGTCCAGATCTTCATCATATGATCATTTATGTAAGTATGCTTTGAATAAAGTGAATGAAATGGTGCCAGCCTGTGGAGTCACACTTTCTCATATAATTCTGAGGTTTCTTCTTCCTTTCTGAAACAAGTTATCTGTGGGTTGTAATGCGATTTCTAACGCTGAAACATCTTCAGAGCAATATATGTGCATATGTATCTAAATGATTCACCCCCATTGCAAATCAGGTTTATTGGCAAAATCTACAGACTTTCAGTTTGCAATGAACAAATCAAACAAAAGTCACAACAAATGTTTCAAATGGGTTCGCCAAATTCAACTGAAAAGGCAACTTTTAATGGCTTCAGTAGTGTCAAAATGATTCAACTCCTTCATTGCAAGCATGTTTAATACTTAGTATTACACCCTTTAGCTGTTATGACCTGCTGCAAATGAGATGTATAACCAGACACCAGCTTCTGGCAGCGTTTCTGAGGAATCTTTGTCCATACTTCATGAGCAATGGCCTCCAGTTCACTAATATTCTTGGCTTTGCATGCTGCAATGCCTTCTTCAAATCCCACCAGAGATTTTCTATAGGGTTTAAGTCAGGTGATGGGGATAGCCACTGTAGAATCTCCCAGGAATTCTTCTGCAACCAAGCCTTGGTGGAATTTGAGGTGTGCTTGGGACCATTGTCCTGTTGGAATGCCCAATGACGCCCAAGCTTCAGCTTCCTCACTTACGGCTTGACCTAGGATTTCTCCTAGAATTTCCTGCTACTTCAATGAATCCATCTGGCCTTTCACACACCGCAGGTTTCCAGTGGCAAAGAGGACGCAAAGCAGCTCAAGAGCATCACAGAGCACCACCATGCTTAACAGTAGGCAGAGTGTTCTTTTCAGCATATGCTTCATTCTTCTTCCTCCAGACATACTGATGATCCATAGGGGTGAAAAGTTCAGTTTTGTTTTATTGCTCGACATAATAGATTCCCAAAACTTCTGTGGGTTGTGCATATGATTTTGAGCACTTTTCCTGTGCTTTTCAGTAGTGGTGTGTAGTCTTGGTGTTGGGCATGGAAACCTCATGTGTTTAGTACACACCTTACTGAGCAAGCTGAAACCTCAGTGCCTGTTGCCACCCAGTCTTGCTGCAGGTCTTTTGCAGTCACTGGAGGGTTTTATGAATCTGGCTTCTTAAAAATCTGGTTGCAGCCATTGATAGCTTCCTTTTTCTGTCCCTTCCAAGTAGCACTGTTCCTTTAACGTTGAACTTGCAAACTATGCTTCCAATGCTGTCTCTGTGAACATTTAGTGCCTTCACAATCTTTTTGTATAATGTTCATTGTTTGTAAAGGGCAATGATATCTTCTCTTAACTCCATCCATACGACTATGCAGTCAAATGTGAACCTAGCCAGTTCAGATATTTCATGGGTTCTATCTTAAGCACACCTGGTGCAACTAATGAAGCCCTTGATTAGTTACATCAGGTTTGCTTGAGACAACACCTGTTTTGCAGATTTGTGCTGGTGTGAGGGACTCTATGGGCTATATGCACGCATAAGTTCCGCATTTGACGTAAGGATGCTCGTCCATTTCCGGTTGTGGAGATTAAAGCGGAGGAAAACCGGAGAAAACGGGATTATGGCAGAGTCTTCAATATTTACTGTCCTCCCGTCTTTGAAACGAAACGTACATACGTTTAGATGTAATTTTATATATAGTTATGTTTATTTAATATAATTTTAAAAAGAAGCATAAACACAACGAGGGGTGTCTGTTTTATCTGTTTTTGTGACTAACGTTTCATTAGTATAACCATGGAGTATAAAATTCAATATTAATTCTCGGTATTGCATTGGACTCTATGATCGGCGGAAGTTATCGAGCATCCTTAATCCTTCACCGGAAATAACGCCGTGCATAGAGCCCATTCAGAGGGTTGAATAATTTTGAGACGGCAGAAGTCATTAAAAGTTGCATTTTCAGTTTAATTTGAATTTGTTTAGATATTTAAATTACTTTAGTTTGATTGCAAACAACTAAAGGTCTGTGGATTTTGCAATAAACCTGCGTTGCAATGGGGTGTATGAAATATACACTGCAGTTCAAAGGTTTCGGTCAGTGAGAGTAAAAATAAATAAATAAATAAATAAATAAATATATACATATAAATGAAGAGTTCAGATGCAAAAGCCTCTAAGTGCCATTTGACATTTTCTTCTTTAATAATGATTTTTCTCAAGCTTGTATATTTAAGTTCAGTGATTTCACTTAAATGGCAATGATAATTACCTATTAATTGTTATTTAAGTGAAATTACTGAACTTAAATATACAAGTTTGATAAAAATCATCATTAAAGAAGAAAATTTCAAATGGCACTTAGAGGCTTTTGCATCTGAACTCTTCATATATATATATATACACACACACACTTTTAACAGTTAGTTTTAAGTGACAGTAAATATATTTATTCTATTACAAACAATTTCTAGTTTAAATAAATGCTGTTATTTTGAACTTTACATTCCAATAATCATGAAAATAGTATTATTTACAAAATGTTAAGCAACACAAATGTTTTTAACATTTATAATAATACGAGATGTTACTTAAGCACCAAATCAGCATACTAGAATGTTTAAAAATGATGAAAACAGTTTTCATTTGTAATATTATTTCATAAAATTGCTGTTTTACTGCATTTTTTCAAACAAATAAATCATTGGTGGACATTAGAGACTTCTTAAAAAAACATTTAAAAAAACATACTGACCTTCAGAAGATCACTTGGTGCTTAACAACAGACGGCCCTTAATTATGTCTTAACCACTCGACAGTGTTTTTTTTTCTTTTTTTTTCTTTTTTTTCCTAGTTGTTTTTCTAGCTTTTGCTCACTCATTTTCTAATAAATATGATTATGTGAATAGTGGAGCTCTGAATACATTTACATTAGATTAAACATATTATGAATGACCTTGGGGTGGAAATAAAAGTGGGTAAATGTTTTGATTTTGTTTTCATTTAGGATACTGTACATTGTTTTGGTTTGAGAATGGAGCTACAGTGACCCCTACAGCCACATTAAAACAATACAACTTATGTGGGGACCAGTGTTTTACAGAGCTGCAATGATAAATATGAGTAGACATTAATGTTTGGACAGTTTATCGTAAAGGTAAAGACTGTTGACAGTTTGTTTTGGCCACATCACCATGCAGACTGCAGACAGTCACGCAGTCAAAGTGCACTAACAAAAGACCTGAAATAGGCCTGAAGTTTAATTAAATGGCTGTTGATGGTTTCCTTCCTCGCTTATCTGGCGAAAATTTGACAGAAGCCTGGTCCCTATATCTAGTCTGGAACATTCACAATGGCCTTTGGCTGTATCCTTCAGTGCTCTGAGTTCTGTCCTTGTTATTTATACAAGTTTCACTATGTGGAAATGCTAAACTAGACCATGGCCAACTTCCAGTTTGGATGTAGCACATTATATGTGTTGATCCCTCAAGGTTGACATCAAAGTCATTCTCAAATTGAGCTTAAGAACTAATACCTGCACAAGTGACGAAGCGATACAATGCGATTTAACCTGGGCACGAGCGACTAGCTGTGCTAGCGCTAACCCTCATTCTTTCCAAAGTCAATAAACAAACAAAGGGCCAGCTCATCAGGTAAAGCATTGCCCTGTCTCACCCTCCAAAGTTCAGGCCAAATGAACTATTCATGCTTCCCATGTGTCCAAAAATAGAGCATTCAGCCTCCCAGAGTCCAGAGGTTATCCAGGAAACATGCTGACAGACCTGTACTGATAGGACTGTCCTGGTTGGCCGCCAAACCTGAACCTTGTTAAGAGCTGATTTGACAGACATGGCATACACATTAATGATGAAGCAGGGTCTATAGACAATAAGTAAAGTTGGTAGCAGATAAAAATGTAAATTACCATTTAGTACATACACAGTAAGTACGTATATATACATGTAGGTTTTTGTGAGGTCAACTGTAGTAGTTGGATGTAAACATGCTGGATGAAGCTGAGCTAGTCACATTATTTAGGTCTGTCAGTCCAATTGACCATTGACAATTCCAAATCCAGTAATTTGCATGATTTTGTAAAGGACAAATGATTAATTTTATCCAACTCTCTCTTTTCATACACATCACATAAACCGAGAATATTAGATTTTTATATTACTTCATTTAAAAGAAGAGAATCCAAGCTTTATGCCTGTGTGCCTGAATGCCCGTGTGACTGAGTATTCACTGAGTTACAATTCATTTTCGGAAACTCTTCATACTTCACATTGAGAGAGATGGCAGAACTTTATGTTTAGTTTTCTTTATTTGTCAAAAAGCACAACACTTTTTTTATTGTGAGTATGCACGAAAAATGAGACACTTAACAGGATCGAATGAAATATAACACTTATTTGTAAGATCAAAATCAACAGAGAATTTTGAGTCTCTTTTGCACTGATAAGAAAAAAGCGAGCTGGTCAAGCCGGCCTCAAAACTAGGTTAACTTGCGCAGAACTGGTGGAACCGGCCCCAGGAGAGCAGAGGACTTCCATGGTGGAATAAAAGGCCACCACAGCAGAGCAGACGAGACTGAAGATCCTTACGGCAGAACCGATGGTGGGAGGAGCCAGGGAGGAGTTAGTCATCTGATACTCATATGTGGACCCCAGAGAACTGGAGACCCAGGCACAACCAAGGAGATGGTGAGACCAAATGACACCATAGGATCAGTAGGCTGGAGAGAATCAGTTACAGTTACAAGCAGCTAAGGTGAAGTCAGGGTGCCGTTGGACTGAGGCAGAGCCGGTGCGACCAAGGACAAAGGCGGAGCCGGAGGAAAGGTGAAGTCCGATGGAATTGAAGGGTTGGAGGGATGAAGCACAGCTGATGTTCCGGAAGTCTATGGTACAGACAGAGCAACGTCTGACAAAGGTGAAGTCAGAGGGAAGAGGGAGCCTCATAGACCGCAATGACAGCAGTTCCTGGTGGAGCCGAGGGGGCGAGGAATAAAGGTGGAGCTGACTGAGTTGGAGTTAAGGGCTCTGAAGCACAGCCAGGGATTCCACTCACCATGGCAAAACTGGCGAGCAGAAGATCCTAGGCGGATCTGACTCGGGGTGAAACAGACCTGGGACTGCCTGGGATCCAGTGTGTATCTTTGTGTATTAATAAAGAAGTATCTGTTTGGATTCTCCTGCGTTGTGCGATCACTGTTAATGGTGCGCCAGGCGGCTACATTAGTGTGCATTCTGCCTGAATACTGTTGAGAAGTGTGCTAAAGGTCAGGCCAACTCGCTGCCTCTTTACAGCGCTTTAACAGTGCTTTTTTTGGTAAGAAATAAAGTGTTCAAGGCCTGCTGTGGTTCATCTGGGGTACATTACTGGGTAGCTAAACCCAGTGCTATAAAAAAAAGTGCCATAGGCCAAAGGTTCAAGCAGGACATAGTCTAAGCACACACACTAATCAAACTACACACCAGATGATGACATATCAAAACATATTTGCTCTAAAAACAAAATGCTCTCGGTAAAAAACAATATTGAAAACAGTTTCATAAGAGTAAACCGGTGTTTAGATCACCATAAAAATGCTCAATGCTCAACCAGACTGGAACTATTTGATCAAATATGCAGTAAAACAGTAATATTGTGGAATAGTTAACACTTTGAATAGCTGTGTTTTAAAATGTAATGTATTCCTCTAATGGCTAAGCTGAATTTTCAGCAGCCATTACTCCAGTCTTCAGTGTCACATGATCCTTGAAAAATCGTTCTAATATGCTGATTTGGTGCTCAAGAAACATGTATTATTATAAATGTTGAAAACAATTGTGCTGCTTAATATTTTTAATGCTGAACATGTCAGGATTCTTTCATTAATAGAAATGTCAAAATACAGTAGCATTTAATTGAAATAGAAATCTTTTGAAACATGATAAACCTTAACTGCCACTCATGATCAATTTAATGTATTCTTGCTGAATAACTATTTTTACCCTCTTAAACAAAGGAGACATTACTTGAGGTATTATTGATGAACTAAAGTTTAATGGAAATTACCCAGCAGTCATGTAACTCTGCAGAAAGAGTACTGCACGCATCCAATTTGCCTTGTTCTCCACAGACCCACGTACAGACCTCAGTCCAGTTTGAGCCAGACTTTCTGAAAGAGGTGCACTGTTGATCTGAATAACCGTGTGCTTCCTTGTTATCCGAGTAAATTAACAGACATGGGCACAATTTAATTAGAGAGGGAGATCTCTGGCCTCTCAAACAACCCCTTTTGACATCTTTTGTAATCAGATTGCATCGTGGGAGCATCAAACTGTTTAGATTCACTAAGAAGTGTGAGTGTGTGTTTATAATTCGGTGTGTATTTTAGTGCTACACACACACACACACACACACACACACATACCTAAAACACTACAGGAAGAGGGCAAAGAGGAGGTTTGAGAGGCCAGAGATTTGCTTCCTTTTGCTCAACTTTCTCACAGGCATTGTTGCGCTCTCCCAGACTTTTTGACGTCAGACAAACCATGACTATCACTTTCCCGTTTACACTGAATGGACATTCCCTGTCTCAAATTTAGCTCCCACAACCAGCTGAAAGAAAACTCTTGAGGTCTTAAAACATTAATCACAGTAAACATTAACAATACTCTCATTGTATTCATTAAGTAATAATAATTTACATCCACTATCCATTACTAGCCCCATGACAATTATAAACAACAGATACTGTCTAACAGATACAGGAATGGTAATCAAAACTTGCAGGTCATACACTACAGTTCAAAAGTTTGGGGTCAAGAATAAAAAAAAAACACCATTTATAGTTTTGTTCAGGATGCATTTAACTATAACAGAAAAGTGACAGTAAATACATTTATAATGTTACAAAATATCTCGGTTTCAAATAACTAATGTTGTTTTGAACTTTCAATTAATAATCTTAAATCAAATTATCTTTAAAAAAGCATCACCGTTTCCACAAACATTCCAGTGCATATGTTTCAAATATTGATAATACCTGGAGTAATGATGCCTAAAATGTATCTTTGCCTGCACAGGAATAAATATAAATATATATTTTAAATTGTGCTAATATCTTACAATGTTTTTGATCAAATAAATGCAGTCTTGGTAAGCATAAAAAAAAAATACCATCCAAAAACCTTTGGACAATATTGAGTGGTTTGCAGCAGAATTGAACGGAGGACATAGTCGACGTCAACGCATGCGTGATTAAATGGGACATGGGAGGCTCTTTCAGCTTCTACGACCCAGGCTCAGGCCCAGAATACTACAGACTTACTAGAGGTGAGGAAGTGAGGTGAAGGACAGGGACCCGGCTTGGAAGGCCCGGGGGTGGCCTGAAGTGGGGTCTGAGTGTGCGGTAAAACACTTACCTATATCCACGAGGCAACAGGGGATTCGTGAGAAGGCTGATGACAGGGTCCTCAAACACACCATGCTGCAATTCTCCACTCCTGCCATTCCCAACCTGGGAAATTAGGGTGTCCAGGAATCGAACCTTATCTGCATCCGCCTTCTTAACCAGGCTGAGCCAACAATAACACTCCTGGACCACAAGGGTGGACATCACTAGATGGACCGAGCATGCTGTGACACTTGTGCCTGTGAGGGCGAGGTCAGCAGCAGTGCGGAGCTCACTCATGAGCGCAAGGTCTAGACCAGAGGTCTCAAACTCGCGGCCCGCGGGCCATTTGCGGCCCGCGGGATGATATTTTGTGGCCCCCTACTTGATATTAAAGTTTAATGTTAGTGCGGCCCGCCGTTGCGTTTGCCGCGTTTTTTTATTATTATTAATTTTTTTTTTTATCCCTTATGGGCTACCATATATAGTCTCGTGACAGCTTACCGTGGGTTTGTTGTCAATAGTTGTCATAGACAACCACGAAGTACAAATATACTGCGCCGGGAAAAATGAGCGCGTCGCTTCAATTATGAGCGCGCTCGGCGCTTGATGCGCACCTACATTTGAAACGTACTTGAGCGTGCAAAATATATGAGCAGGCGAGCTACCACCACCAAATCAGGCCACAGCTACTGATAGCTCGCGAGCGACGTGTTGGATACCCCTGCTCTAAAACAATGTGAGAATAACCATTTTGAGCTTGTTAATGAACTCATTCATATTTTGGGCGAACGTGAACTGAACGTAGCCTACTGTATTAGCCTACTGCCTGATGAATGTTACAGTGAACTTGTTCATTCAAGTGTGAACCGAGGAGCGAGGAGGCGTCGTAAGATCATTTAAAAGGCTTTTATGAGGTCGGTGAGGATGGGAAAATCTTACATGTCTGTGCAAACTTTGCCCGTCGATAAAATGATTGTTATCTGTAGTTGTATATGGGTTGTGGCAATAATAATAGCCTAATAATAAAAAAAGAAGCTCGCAGCAACATATGGAAAAAAATAACTAACTAGTTCATTTTTTGAAATATGAACTGAACTAGTTCATTTTAAAATTTGTGAATTGAACATTGAACTAGTTCATGTAATGAACTTGGTCCAACAGGTTGATAAGAAGGTTTGCTTTGATATGTGCAAAGTCAGTAATTTGCCTGAGACACATGTGTAGAAAGAATTATTTGTATTTCAAAAGCAGTAATTGTTTTTCTAAGTATAATAAAAGGAAATGTGCCTTTTGGAAAAAAAAATCAATATAATAGTGTTGTATAAAGAAAATAAAAAGCAACATCATCACAACAAAGATGTGTATAAGAAAAAGACAAAGAAAGTTTGTAAAACTGTCAACTGTCAGAAGGACAGCTCATGAAGAACCAATCATGTACAAAAAGGAATGTTCAAATTCAGAGGAACAGTTCAGAAGAAACTTTAATAATAAAGATTGGATCAGTTGTGCTCCATTTTTGGAATACTTAAATATAATTTTTTTTATTTTTTGGAATACTTGATGCGGCCCGGCCTGACCCAGACTCTATCTCCAGCGGCCCCCAGTTAATTTGAGTTTGAGACCCCTGGTCTAGACTATCCTCGTCCATGTCCATGAGTGTCTTTGCCTGATAGACCTGTAACAAAGCCATGGCATGCAAATAGGCCTTTGTAAGCCCTGACAGTCAAACTTGACATGAGCTCACATGCCTGTGAAGGAAGACAAGGATCCCCCAGAATCAGCAGCCGTGAACCTGAACACAGGTGTGTCACAACAGACTGCTCCAATGGAGGAATAGCCTCATAACCCTTCACCGCTCCTCCGAGGCTAGCAAAGGGGGAAAAAAAAAAAACACTTAGGCAGTTTTCGGGAGTAAAAGGTGCCGTCCACAACTGAGTAAGCTCTCCATGCACTTCGGGAAAGAAGGGCACTGGGGTGCCGGGCTGAGAACCAGCACAGCCTGCCCTGAGATAGCAATCATCCAAGCAAGACTAAGTGGGACACGATGGAGGGTTCCACTTGAGCCTGACAGCCTCGGCAGCCCAAAGCATAGCTGACAGTTCTGAATCCGGCTCGGGCAACGCTATGCTCCCAGAGGGAGATAACGCAGTCGAGTCATCATCTCCAGAGGCCAGCTCACCATCCAATGGCCGGTTCACCCATTACAGATGGAACAGCATGCTCCACAGGGCACTAGGGAGGATCAATGATTCCACAGGGAATGGTTACCGGGTGAGACATCCAACACTATCCTCCTATCACCCACCCCACGTGGCACCCAAAGGTGGGGCGTGGTAATGGGGGCTCGCACTTCGTGGACAAAGGCGAGTCTTGACCTCAACACCCCAACAGTCATATCCCCGCAATGGGAAAATGAACAGTCCACAAAAGCTGCTTCAGCGTGCTGTACACCAAACGTCTGTTGTTCTCAACTGAAAGGGAACTTGATTTCACCAAGTGCAACATGTTCCTGGATCAATATCTTTGTTGATCCTGGAACAACATTCCAATTAACCAATCTTTTTGAGGTTTGAAGTTTAAAGTTTATATCAAGTTTAGGCTTACAACCAGAGTTAGGTGCTTGTTCACCTATCAGTGTCATTCACCTTTAATTTCCCTCTGAATTTAGAGATTGATTTATGGGAAGGATTGAGTTTAAGAGATAGGTTAGGATTTAATTTAACAGAATAATTGACCCAGGAATGTTTGGAATGTTCTAGAGTGTTTGTCTTTTAGTTTCACAAGCATTCACACCACATTTTCTAATTTCCTAATTCAACAGATAAGGTGGATACTGTGGATTGAACTAAGTCATCCATCAATAAAATATTATACATCAGGGTCAATAACACAGTACTACTCAAAAAACATTTTGTCCTATTGGATTTACATACGTAACCAACAAAATTGCTTGTGCATCCTGATGCTATCACTTCCACCGGTAAAAGGCGCACATGTTCTTGACCATCCACATGATGTAAAGGACAACTTTCTTCCACTGCTCCAATGATTCTCATGTTTGCATTCCCATTGTAGGAGCTTTCAATAGTGGACAAGGCTCATCATGGGCACTCTGTCAGGTCTGCGGCTACAGGATAGCCTTTGTTGGCCCTTGTGTATCAAATAGCCTTAGATGCCCATCCCTGTCACAGATTTGAGGTTTGTCCCTTCATGGACGACTGTCGGATGGTTCCAGCCACTGCTGAGCAACCAACAAGGATTGCCCTTTCAGAGATGCTATAACAATTTGGCCCTTGCCAAATTGATTGTTATAACAATCTGTACTGCAAAGCTAGATGACTTGACACACAAATGACAAACTGTGTTGGTGAGGAAGGGCCTTAGAAAGTCACTGCACGCTGCACATGACATGTGTTAAGTGAAACTAATACTCAGACCTTCAGATAAAAAACACAATGGTGGAAAATCTCAATTCTCAGAGCTGAAACGAAATGAGCATAACTGATTGTAGACATCCTGACCTATCACTTCATTCCGGGACATTCGATTCAACCATTTTTGCAACAGTTCAATTGATGAACTGGTGGCCATGTGTGTTAGCATCTCCATATGTGTTTGTGTACATCTCACACAGCATGCATGTGAATCTAAAGTTTCCCTTCCTGAAAAGCTTTTATTGCTGCAGCTCGCTAGCTGATTACCCTTACTAATGTGTGTTATTGCAGCTCATAAGAACAGCCCTATCTGTACTGACATATTGGGCCAGGTGAGCTAGTCTGGGTAAATTTCCACTAACTACAGTTTTGAGTTGTCGTCCTGTCTTACCCACATGCTGTCACATATTCAGGTAGTCAAGAAGAGGCAGGCTATTTGAAGAGAAATATTGTTTGTTGTCTATGGCTGAAGGTGTGAAATGTTTTAAGATGGGATGACAATACATTTTCTTATTTTGTATTTTTTGCATCGTAGAATAAAACTTCTTAACAGTACGTGAATTATGAAGTCAGATCAGTGATTACAAATAAAAAGTTACAGTAAAACTATAGAAAGAGTGTCGACTGAAATGTTGTTTTCATTTCACAAATTACATTCGACTTAGACATTAAATTCAGCTACAATTCAACTTTTTTCTCAAATTGTTATGCTGACAATATGATGAATGCAATGAATAAAAATTATATTACATTAGAAGCATGCAAAACAGAAGCATTTAGTGGTCTCTTATTTTTTGATCCCATGTTGTGGGACACTCCACCCATTTGCATTAAGATTTCCATTGTTAGAAATCCAGTCAAACTATTGAATGGTGGTGCAACACTCTAATTTTCCCCTGAGACAAGAGAAACCCACTATTAACCTTTTTTCACTTCCTCCTACAATGACGCAAAAATCGCAATTTTATGTCATTGTAGGAGGAAGTGCTTGGGGGGGTTCTAGTTCCCACAACTCGCCCATAGGGGGTTGCGCCTAATGCGCTAGCAGACCTATCACAGATCAGTGCCAGTGCGTTTGATTTCACCGGCCTACACTTTTTGAAAATATGGACGAAGAAACTGAATACGCAGATGGATGCATTATGGATAGGGTTGGGGAACGAAACGCGGTGCCAATAGGGAACCGGTTCTGACGTAAACGGTAATAACCAGAACAAATAAAAATGGAAATTTCGGTGCCCAAAACTCTGCGTCATGAGGCGCACACACGCAAAGTCTCTCGCTCTCTCCCTCTCATTCGTGCGTGGACTATATGGTTTGGAGCACAATCTGATCTGTCTCGCATGCACTCTCTTGCTCACTCGCTCTAGATTCCGGGAGATTTTAACTAATTTGCGGGCATCAGGGAGCCATTATCAATATGACTCTCGGAACGTCTGATAGCGAGGGGATTAATGAAGATGGCGAAGACAAAACGCTCTAATGTTTGGCTGTATTTCACATGTAAAATTACGCATCAGATGTGCCGATTGTCTGAAGCCCATATAGAATCACGCCAATCCATTGGCACCGCCTTGACGCTCTCACATCGTCATATTATAGTAGCACGCATTATCTGATTTCATTGTGAGAAATGATTTCCAGGTGGTAGCGTAGAATGGAGCTCAACTCTAGTGTACACTGTAGTGATGGGTAGTGGGAGCGGCCTGCGGAGCTGGGCATTGCAATGCACTATGGGGAATGTTGTCTACAATCCACCAGCACTAAAAAGTCATTTTCTTCCTTTTATCGGCCAAGAAGGACCCAAATTAGAAATTTATGACACTATTCTACTACATATATGACCTACTTTCAATATATTCATGTCTCCACCTGTGGAATTACCCTTTAAAAGAATAGTCCATTTAAAAATCTAAATTTTTTCATCCACATGTTGTTCCAAAACTGTATAAACAAAAAAGAATATATGTTGAAGAACACTGGGAACCAAGTCATGTTTAAAGTGTTCAGCAAAATGTTTAAATGACATATGGATGTTTTTGAGACATTTCAGATTTAGAAAGTGTGTGGATACAGTCAAATGTTTGTACACAAAAAAGATAACATTGATTTCCAGATAATGCCCTCTTTCACAGACATCTCAGTGACACACATTACTGGGAAGTCCGGACTACTACACGGACTGGGGAGTCCAGCGGTTGTCGGTACCGAACCTGCATGACGCATGACTTCTTGGGATGGCCAGACTGGAATTTTCCATTCAATGCGGTTGAGGTAAAGAAAAGCAAAACAATTAACGGATGACAGAATCCGACCGGGTTTATCTAAGCCCTGCTAAGTAGAGCCATGTTTGTTTTCTACTTTTTCTAAGTGAGCAGGACCAGTGGAAAATTCCCACTCCGATCCACAGGTATCAGACAACTGACTTAATGACCCCCCCTCTTCTTTGTAGAGGGATGGGTGCACAGGGATAGTTCGGTTGTCAGGGCTAGCACACTAGCCCATTCGGATGTGTTCGCCCAAGCTGCAATGACACATTTCTTAGAAAATGTTATCTGTCCCCCCCACCAAATCTAGATGGGTACAAACTGTGTGCATTTGAATCTAAAGGCTTGCTAAAGTGCTTGGGTTTCCCAACGTGCTTGATCTGAAAGAGATACGTGCAAACCTGTCCATTCACACAAAACTAACTTGAACCCGACTTATCGACTTTAAATCACTGTTTTCAATCGACATTTGCAGTCCTCTTTGTGTACTCAGGTTACAATACAATGTCCCTGACGCACAGGCAGAGGAAAGTAATTTAATGCTCATGCTTTTGCACGCCCACCTCAACAGTTTATTCAAAGCATGCAAACAACATCCACTTTGAGCTTTTACTAAGTTTAAATCAACTCCATGGACTCAGCAACATTATACTGTACCTTAAAAGACAACCAAAGATCCTCACTGTAAACTAGGCCACATTACGCAGCAAAAAGCGTCATGTTGACGCCATAGCTGTATCACATTTCTTTGGAGCAGCGTCCTAGATCCTGATTCTGATTCCCAAGCACAAATTATGTGTAAGTGGAGTTCAGCCCCACCATTACATTATTAGTCGCTGCACTGTATTGACGCAACACACACTAGACCAGTTTATGTTTATATTATAGGAACAATGTAGAGTTACAGTGAACAATTAAACCATCTTAATACAGCATGCATTTATATTCAGGTTTGGTGTTGTTCAGCTTATTGACTAGAAAGCTGTTTACCATCGAAACTGGTAAATCTGGCAGTCCAAATTACTGTAAAAGTTAGGTCTTACCTGAGTCCCTAAGCAGGCCATCATCATGTGTGTGAGGAGTTTGGCAGCAAACATGAGGAATCTAGAGCACAGCATGTGAGACACAATTGCCAAGGCAAACCCTGCAGGTGAAAGACAGGTGTATACTGTACTGTAAGTCTTGAGGACACAAGCAATGCATGTTTTTTTTGTCACATCACGGTGGGTTTTGTATCCACTCAAGCATGTAGATAGGACGTTACCTGAGATACAAATAAAGCCAGCAGCATAGAAGGCCTCGTTGAATGAAGCAAAACTTCCTGTCTCTGCATATGCTGTGTAGACGGACAGATGCGTACAGGCACACTCGACAAAATTCTCACTGTCGTCCACCACACGACAGAATTGACCATCAGATAGCCAGCTGGAGAAGACAAATGCCAAAATTATCATGACACGCCACATATAATGCTGTATTTAAACCTGTATCAAAACAAGACTTTTTTTTTTAAAGTACTTTCGTTTAAAGGTAAAGTATATTATTTCTATTCCACTAGAGGCACTAAATTCAACGGTTAAAAAAATCTTAAAAAAACAAACAAACTATTAATCAATTCTTTCTGGTACAAAGGGAAATGCTCAGTTTGCTGTTGGTTCAGGCTGTGAAATGAGAATTTCTTGATGTTTTAACATCAAGTTCAGTGTGACAGATTTTTTTTTGTGAGGAAACACAGAAATCTGTTATATTTGACTTGACAGTCTGTTCATCTAAATTAAACTTATGGAACACACATTCCAAACAAACTGTCACTGAACTCCCAGCTATTAAGCTGTCACTAAGATAAGTTAGCTGAAGGAATCATTTATTCCCTCTAGGGTGTCATTTAGATTACAAGGAATCACAATTTCATAATAATAAATGGTCCCAAAAGTTCCCAAAAAGGTCCCAAAGTTATCAGAATACATATGCTTAGGATAACATATATTCTAAATATTAATTCTGAGAGCAATCTGTTTTACGTCAATCCAAACCAGGAGAGAATTCAGGGACAAACTGTACAGCTAATAGTCTTGCATAAAAGCAACAAAATGTTCTCTTGAATGGCTTCCTGGCCAAGAACTTTCTCGTTCCCAAAGAATGTTTAAGACAGGCCTTAAAAGACTCACAAACCCTGACCCTGAAACTCACCCACTGTACACACTGTCTGTCTCACTGATGAGTGTCGAATACATGGACAAGGTCAGAGCTTTAATGCCAGATGGTCTGCCAAGTTCATTTGAATGAGGAAATGAAATATGCCCATTACCATAACTGAATTTCAGATCCATCCAGAGGCTTCCTACAGCTCAGCTATTGCACACACTGCTAAGACAGTAACACAGGCGTCGATTTTACTGTGTCGATTTTACCACGAGACTGATCATGAAACATCGGAAAAACGCAATTAAGGACGACATGAGCAGGACGTTTCTCAGTGATACACTACTCAGTTTGACGTTCATCATGCGATGTTGCAACTGTAATTCCTCCATCAGTATTCATAAGTGTATGTCCATCAACCGATGTGTATATTTCAAATTTATTACGGTGCACGTGTGGCATCTGCATCATTACCGTACCAATACCAGCGCGTACGTTACGTGAATGACAGATGTAACATTAAAGTTGGTAAAACTAATCTTGCTCCATCCGTTATCAATACTCAAAGTAATAAGAGCAGCAGACAATCTGCATCAATGGACACAATTTTAGGTAATAGTGGGCATTAAGCTGATTTGCTAATATGTCAGTAAGCCAAAAATGAACCATATTATAGTAAAAGTGTAGTAACTATATTTTGAACACAGAGAGTAAATATATACATCAATAATTAATCATACATAATTTGTGATTCTGAGGAGCAATGGTTGGTCCAAATAAAGTGGGCACTGTCCCATCTAATGGATAATAGTTTTGTAAATCCCATTTAGGCCTCTAGGAGATTTGAGAAGCATTTGTCAAAAGGTTATACTGCTGTTGTAACTTTAACCATTGAATCTTCACATCCTCATCCTTTGCAAAAGCAAATTCTCTTTGTTAACACTTTCAGGGCAGAAAAAAGTGTGTTCCCGACTTTCACACAACACAAACCAGCTACAGCGTTTGAGGATGGGTCAAAGTAGACGCTGTTCGCGTGCGTACATTAGTGAAATGTGTTACCCAGTGAAGTGTAGCCATCACGGAAGTGGGATTCAGAGTTCAAGGTCAATTCTTTATTTTGAGAGACAATCACTATTTTATCAAGCATTTTCGGCTTCAAAACTTTCCAGATCATTTACATTCACAGACAAATACATTACACATTGCGTGAAAGGGAAACTATTAAAACACTTTAATAACAACAATACACATGTATTTATGCTTCATAATTACCTTTCGGCAGCCTGATTCCAAAGCAGGCACAGAGATTGGCGAGGTTTTCCACGTCGATCTGGAGTATGTATGCGGTAAACAACCTCTTGACCGTCAGCGAGAGGTTTAGAGCCTCTGCCATGAAGACTGACTGAGAAAACCTGCAACAAACATACATATAGATTATTCAAAATGGACTCAGCTATAAAATAGAGTTTCCGAATTCCAAGTGCAAATAAAAACCACACAGATGATTTGTAAAGGCACACAAACCATCTAAAATGAAGAAAAGGAGACAACTTTAAATTTCCAACTCAACAGTGTCATCTGGTGGACACTTGCTTGAGCCAACTTGACAAAAGCTGTTCACTTTTGTTGAAGCACACCGTAATTTAAACAATTATAAATATAACACAGTTTTGATGTATTCAGGGATGCAGTAAAACACTCTTTCACCTTGTCATTTAATGCGCTGGCTTTTGTGTTGGTGAGGAACCAGTGCTCAGTACTGTATTCTGTGAAGTGAATTTTACGGCAAGCAGACGGGCCCATGCTGTCGGCAGGAAGGGCTGGCACCTCCAGCAGGGTCTCAGGCAGAGTAAACGTGTCTGTGTTTTTGCCTGTAAATGTGTGGCCGTTGATCCGAGTGGGGTACCAGTGGTGAGCAGCTATGGTGAAATACGGGCATGTATCCAGTATGGTTGTGCCTCTGAATGGAGTATAGAGGAAATCAATGCACACAAGAATGAGCTTAGGTAAAAAAACAAACAGAAAAAATCCTATTAATGGCAAGAAATAGATCTCACCTCTTTCCTTCAGCCTCACACTCAATGTCCGTGAGCAGACTGAAGGCAAAACGCTCCGCCACTTCAGCAAGCTGGCTCAGTCCTCGAGTGTCCGCGCGGCTGGGGTTTGCCATGGCGCACATGAGGTCATAGGTCAAGTTGCGGCTGCTGTCTTTTAGCGGAGTCTGCTCAGCGTCATTCAGAATCTGTGAAGTGAAGGTAAAAGTTAACAATATATAGCCTACACTTTGCATACAATGAAATACAACATTCATTTTAGAAAACCAGTGATAAAATAATACAGATTAATTGAAACTTAGTTTCCAAGAGATTATTTTACACAGTGGAGCCTTGCAGCTACACATACACACATTGTATTCCTAGATAAGACATTTCTTTGAACTTAAGGAACAAAAAAGCATTGTAAAGAAAGCTATTTTAATTAATCTCTGGGGGCCAATATGTGGCCCCTCATTGTTCTTCAGACCGAACGTAGATCAGCTGGATTTCCTGAACTACCCTATTATAAAATTCTCAAGACCCGGCTAACTTTAAATAAATCCTCAACTCTCTAAATCCAGATAAACATGTTTATAATTCATTGTATAAATATATACAGTACATTACTTTTCAAAAGTTTGGCATCTGTAAGATTTTTATATTTTTGAGAGAAGTATCTTATGCTCAGCAGTGCTATGTTTATGTTATTAAAAATTCAGTTAAAACAGTCAGTACTTGTGAAGTATTATTACAATTTAGAATAACTGTTTTCTATTTTATTATATTTAAATGTAATGTATTAATTTGATGGTAAAGCTGAATTTTCAGCACCCATTACTCCAGTCTTCAATGTCACATGATTCTTTAGAAATTATTATAATCTGCTAAAAGGATATTTGGTGCTCAAGAAACATTTTTTATTATTTTTATCAATGATGAAAACAGCTTTGCTGCTCAATATTTTTTTAGGAAACGATGATACATTTTCAGGATTATTTAATCAAAAGAGAGCTCAAAATGTCTTTACTGTCACTTTTGATTAAAGGGTTAGGTCACCCAAAAATGAAAATTCTATCATTGTTTACTCACCCTCATGTTGTTCCAAACCCCTATGTGTTATACACAAAGGAAGATATTTGGAAGAATGTTTTAATCAAACAGATCTCATTCCCCATTGACTACCATAGTAGGAAAAATTACATACCATGGTAGTCAATGGGGAATGAGATCTGTTTGATTAAAACATTCTTCCAAATATCTTCCTTTGTGTATAACACATAGGGGTTTGGAACAACATGAGGGTGAGTAAATACTGACAGAATTTTCATTTTTGGGTGAAAACCCTTTAATTAAGAAAAAAATCTTACTGACCTCAAACTTTTAAAGAGTAGTATGTTAGTGTAATAAAAGAAAAAGGGATTTTACACTCCTTGGGCCCACAACCTTGGCATTTTTACCTTGCGATTTAGATAAGGATTTCCCATTTACTACTATTGTTTTCAAATTAAACTATTGAACATGATTAAAACCCTAAACCAAAGTACCAAATCCTAATTCTAAAATAAAAGGAAAGTTGACTAAATTACATTTTTCAGAAATTCTGACCCTTAATGTTTAGGTCAAACACACACCCACTCCCCTCATTTGCTCACCTTGCTTAGTGCATCTAACATTGCTGTTAGCTGCTCTGGAGTGATGTCCTTACTAACTTTATTGATAAGTCCCTGCAGGACCCGGTTGATGATGGTCTCATCCAGAGGCTGATGTAACTGGTCCAGCAAGGCCCATATTGCCTGAGCCTCCGAGTCTGAAACCAGGGTTACATTAGCCAGCCCGTATTCCGGGTGAACCCGTGCGCCACCGGTGGCATCAGACAGAACCACGCGGAACCGTTTGGGTGTTGGGTTGGAGGAACCAATGTTTGGCGTGAGGGCCACGTCCAGACCGGCACTTCTTTGTCCTATCTCAAAAGTCAGGGTACCCTCCGCCATCACAAAGTCCTGTCCTGCCACAGCAGGCCAGATCAGATTGGGTCCTATAGATTCTGCTTTCTGAAGCTCCTGTGAGAGTAGATGACACATTACAAAATTAATATTCAGACATTTACTCCGAAAGTCACTTTCCTAAGAACTTTTAAAGTAGCTGGGCACATGGTTGACAGTGGTGAAGATTTAAAAACTTTAAATTCAGATATTTTAAATCTGCAGAGAGATGATGACATGTTTTTTTTTTCTTTCTTTTTCGTGTGAGGTGTGTAACATACTGAAAATTAAAGGCATTTCCTTATGTCTAAAAGTGAAACAGTAGGCAATCAAAACTGAAAATTGGAGGAAAGGAAAGGGTGTGCCAGAGGGACAAAAAGAGCACAAAAAAAAAAAACCTAGCATGAAAAAGCATTCCCACAGACTGATGTATTTTTGGCGTAAAACCATTTTCGACATGTCAATCCTACTTTTCCAGATCCTCTATGCAACCATATATATTGCCTTTGAAGTATCTTGGGAACTCAGTGGTCTAATTGCTCAGAGCTCTTATCTTCTCAACATTCATCATCTTAGCTCATGAATTTGACATCATCTCAGGCCTCTCATCACTAATGAGGTCACATTATGTAACGGGGTCAGAGAGGGGCGTATGCTGGGTAGTTGTAGCTGATCTTTGATTACACATAATCGAGAAAGTACTGTATATGTATTCACTATGCATCCTTGCCTCTAGATCCGGCATATTATTGTGCTTACTGCATTTATTGGTATTTTGGGAGAAGCTTCCCTCTTAAAATGAATCTCACCTGCATGCGGTACTTCACAGAGATAGCTGATGCTGTACTGGAATCCCTGTAGACCTGAAGACTGACGCTTGTGGCACTGAGGGTAACCACGGGTAGTCTGGAGCCCTGGGCAAAGTACACCAGCCCCCGTGGGTCATCACTCTCTAGCATGGTGACGTTGGCAAAACGGGCAGTTTGGTTTATGGTGGCACCCTCCCCCACTTTATAGACCTCCACCAGAAACCATAGCTCATACTCTGGGTCCTACAGTACATAGACCAAAAGTCAAGGAGTAAGATGATTAGAGAAAATGTTTAGGTGGATTTCTCTTGGAGTAAGCACTAACACATCAAAACTAGTATAATCCAAATGAACAGAAAGGAATGGGATTTGTTGGGTTTTTTTCGGATCGGTGTGTTACCCCATGTTGGTGTCTGTTGGAGTTGGTCAGGGTTTGTTTTTGCCTGACCGAACATGTTCAAACAGCGTTTGGCGTTTTCTGTTTGGGCAGTGTGAGCATGTCAGTTATTTTTCATAAAGTTCTAAACCCAATGGCCGACTTGTTTGTTGGTGTTTGTCTGTGCAGTGTGAATTAGATTTTAAAAAACAAAAGACCTATACCTTGTCTGGACGGACTTCCAACTTGAGGGCACAGATTATTTCTCCCTTCCTACAGACGGATGTGCCCGAAGTTTGCTGCAGCTCTCTGGTCAGATTCACTCCATAGCTGACAACTGAGTGAACTGTAGTGCTGAAAGTGACTCTCCAAAACACCAACACATCCTCAAATGCTCTGGAAATGAGGGGATTATTATTATTTTTTTTCTTTTTGGCATGCATATCTACTAATTAACACTGATTTGCAGTATTGAAATAATCTTAAATATCGATGATACCTGTTGTACTGTCTTTGCAGAAAGAGTGTTGCTGTCCTGTTTTCTGAGTCCTCATCCAGAATCTGGCCAAACTGAGAGCTCAAACTGAAGCCAACTATACCGTTCTGAAGATCACTACCTGTTGCAGAGAAACATTAGAAGCTGAGCTTATATATATATATATATATATATATATATATATATATATATATATATATATATACACACTACAATTATTATAAGAAATGAATAAGAAATGGTCTCAAAATAAGGAGAAATCTGATAGAACAGCAAATCAGCATATTAGAATGATTTTTTAGAAGGATCATGTGACACTGAAGACTGGAGTAATGATGCTGAAAATGGTTTACCGACCCTAAACATTTGAACACAGTAAAGTACTGTATATATATGTATATATATATATGAAGAGTTCAGATGCAAAAGCCTCTAAATGCCATTTGAAATTTTCTTCTTTAATGATGATTTTTGTCAAACTTGTATATTTAAGTTCAGTAATTTCACTTAAATAACAATTAATAGGTAATTATCATTGCCATTTAAGTGAAATCACTGAACTTAAATATACAAGCTTGATAAAAATGATCATTCTAGAAGAAAATTTCAAATGGCACTAAGAGGCTTTTGCATCTGAACTCTTCATATATATGTATATATAATCAAGGGCTCAACGTTTCAGGCAAGCTGACTGTGGTATCACTTGCTCTATCTGGCAAATGATGGATTGTCACTACATACTGTATTACGCTTATCTATAATATGGCTTGATGTTTCCTTTCAAATGTAGACTATTTCTTGTGATGCATTGAACAATGTTATTGACTATTTGGCTGATTTAAATATGTCATCAAAGTAGGATTACTTAGCCTGCTAAAAAATAGATTAAGAAACAGACAGACAGACAGACAGACAGACAGACAGACAGACAGACAGACAGACAGACAGACAGACAGACAGACAGACAGACAGACAGACAGACAGACAGACAGACAGACAGACAGACAGACAGACAGACAGACAGACAGACAGACAGACAGACAGACAGACAGATAGATAGATAGATAGATAGATAGATAGATAGATAGATAGATAGATAGATAGATAGATAGATAGATAGATAGATAGATAAATAGATAACTTTGTGAAATCTGAAAGAATTACTTGTCTCAAAAGCCTAAATTAGAACAAACTTAAAATGATCAATTTTACACAATATAGCATACTGTATATATATTTAAAAAAAAATTCTTTAAAAGATAAGTTTAAAAGTTTTGTGGTGGAGCCAGTGAAACTTTTGGCAGGAAAAGTACTCAACATTGAAGCAGAACAAAAATCGTCATTGTTGATTCCTGTAATGACAGTAATGTTCTCACCCAGAATAATGATTTTGGCAAAGGAAGTGAACCCCAGTTCATCTGGCACGCTGACAATCTGCGCTCCACCTTCTGCCTCGCTGAGGTAGATAAAGAACGCCTCCTGTCCCTCCGGCTCCTGATCATTCAGTATGAGGACACTGACCTCCACCTCGTTCTGTCCCTCCAACAATGTGACAGTTTGGGTCTCCAAGGCAAAGTCCTCCCCTTCCAAAGCCCATGTGCCATTATGCTCCTGATGAAACTGGGCTGCATCCCCGTCTGGGGCTCCTGAATAAGCCCTGATTTTGGCACTCACCACTCCTGTGAGCCCCACCGACCTCCGTACTCTTAGGGAAAGCTTCTGTTGGGGCGCACCCTCCTGACTGTCTTCAGAGATGCGTACTATCGCTGGTCCTATGCTCAAAAATCCGCTAACAACATCATTAGCTTGAATGGTAACTGTAGCAACACTATGCTGAGGCACAAGTCGAGGCTGATCTGATGCGATTGAAGGCAAACTGGTGCTGAGAACACGCACGCTGGTTAAGTTCACATAAAAATTCTCATCTGGTTCAGTTAGGGAATCATCTAGAATGGACAGTCGAATGGCAGCAGATGTTTGGCGGGAATCAAACTGAAGCTGCCCGTCTGCTACTGCTGCAAAGTCCTTGTCAGGTTGGGCAGTGCCAGGCCATGTCTGGTAGGAGATGCTGGAACGGTTGCTTCGGAAGCCGTAGAGGCGCTGGACGTAGAGGGTGATGGTCTGCACGTCCTCCTCAATGACCAGCTGCCGAGAATCAGGATGAAACTGATACAATCCTAACGGCTCCACCTCAGCTACTGTGTAACCAGTCCTGAACGCATAGCACATCAAAACATTCAGATACCAACCAGAATTAAGAGAAAGAGGATTTGGTTTTCATGAGGACAGTGTTACCTGAGACGGGCTCCACCAGGTGACTCTGACTCTACAGAGGTCAGGTAAATGGCATGTGCTGTGACAACTGACATGTTATTAACAGCACTGAGAGAGATCACCTCACTCCTCTGACCATAGGCAAGCATTACCGTGCCTTCAGATAAAGAGAAAAAAAAGAACAGCAGTGTCAGTTCATAATTTCTGGATTTTTATCATATGTTTCAAGTATTTTCTCTCTCTAGGGTAAACCTGATCTTGGTGAGATGTCTCCTGGCTGGTAGCCTAGTGGAGTTTGACCAGGGGGGAACCCAGAGCTCCATCGGACCGTTACATTCCCATATAAGCCTGTCCGTGTCACCAGCGCCTCACACTGGCCACTCTCTGTATCTGAGACGCGCAAGGCCAAAGAGGCAAATCCAACCTGCAGCACAAGGATAGAAACAGCAAATCATTAGAGACAATCAGTCAAAAATAATTTATAGTAGATTATATCTATTATAATGATACATTTTTATTTTTTTGCATTATGGCATTATTTTCATAATAATAAATCCACTTTTTTTGTTTCATTTATGCTTATTTCTTCATTATTATTTTTTTTATGTAAAGCACTCTTTCACATTTTGTGGTGATTGCTTTAAGACTGCAGAAGACACATTTCCATTAAAATGTCAGGAAAATATTGCCTATTGTCATTTTTTTCTAAATATTATTGTGAAATGTTGTTTTGAGCATTGTCACTTATTTTCATTAAATTTCAATGAATTGCACTTTTTTTAGCTTTTAGAGGTATCATTGCAGACAATAATATATGAAAACAATAATATATAGGCAACACAATAAGGTCTTATTTTTTAACATTAGTTCATGCATGAACTAGCAATGAATGAACAGTATATTTTACAGCATTTATTAATGTGTGTTAATTCTTAATGTCAGTTGATAAAATTGGTCATGTTCATTTTACTTCACAGTGCATTAACTAATGTTAAATGTTAAATTACACTTTTAATCTTACACTTTTAAAAAATAAAAATGTATTAGTAAATTAAAAATGAATCAAGATATATAGATAAAGGATATAAAGAAATAAAGGCTGTAGAACTATTGTTCATTTTATTTAATGTAGTTAACTAATGTATACATAATGACATTCATATAATACATAACTAATGTATAAATAAATAAATAAATAAATAACCAAAAAAATTTGAAAGGTGTTTTATGCAATATTTGACCTCAGCATTAGCTGCCACTTCAGGAACAGAAACGACAGCCAGCTTTGATTCCAGTTGAATTCTGGGAGGTGAACTGAGCAGAGGACCAATCAGAGTCACATCCATCAGCTCAACGCTGAAGTTAAAGCCTGTCGCAAAGAACACCTGTAGTGGACACATTCAACATATCAATACAGACCTTATGCATCTTAATGTCCTTTAAATAATATATTATATCTAATTCAAAGGCCATAAAATCACACACCTGGCTACTAAAAGGCACTCGAACGCTAGCCTCTCGTTCTCCGTCCTTCACCAGTATGTTCCCAGAGATTGTGTCCTCTGTAAAACTCTGCCCAGGGGTGGTAAAACTGATTCTGTAACCCACACTGGCATTGCCAAATGCCCCAGCCAGCCTGTTCACACTGATGATTAGTTGTCTACTTCGGTCCTCCACGTTAACAACAACTGACTGGTTTTGAGCGTAAAGGACAAACACCCCGTGGGGTTCGTCATTGGCCCGGACTTTCAAACGGGTACTGCTGCGATTTATATCCAACTCTGCGCCTCCCTCCACAGAGATTAGACGGAGGATGTACGTTTCTTCCAACTCAGGCACAGAGTCGGGAAGCAAGGTGAGGACTATCTCTGTCACACGCTGTCCTGCCAGGATAGTGACAGAACCCTGCAGAGCAGCAAAGTCTCCTGATGTGTCTGCATCACTGAGAATTTCCCAGAAAACCTAAAAAAAAAAAAAAAATGGGGCTGATTATTACATAATTTCAATACTAAGCACTTTTTCGGGTCGATAAGATGTCTCCTATGCTCACCAAGGCTGCATTTATTGGTTTTAAAATACAGAAAACGGTAACATTGTCAAATATTACTACAATTTAAAATAACTTTTTCTTTTTTTAAGTATATTTTAATATGCAGTTTTTTCCTGTGATTGTTTAAAAAAATATTATATTATATATTATGCTTATTATTATTATTATTATTTTATTTTTTTATTTTTTCTTACCGTGATGTTGCCCATAACTCCCTCCCTACGTGTGATAAGGAGTGATATTTTAAGCGGGCCTTCGCTGTCAGAAGGCTCACTGTAAATGCGCTCTTTCAGGTCCTGTTCTGTGAACTGTACTATGCCATTGGGGTCTCCAAACTTCTCAATCTGGAGAATGAACACATTGTACACAATTGCTAAAATGTCACATTGCTGCATTTACAGTTTCCCCCCTATTTTCTAGAGGTTATGTGTCACTTTTTGCGTGCTGAGCAGGACGTACCGTGAGTGTGACAGATCCAGCTCTGGGGTCAATGCCGATCTCTCCAGAGATGATACTAAGCACAACGACAAATTTCTCTGAGACCTCCACCTCACCATGAGGCAGGATCTTCAGCTCAATGCTGCGCACACCCCCTTCCCCATCTCTGAAACCGAACGTCCCATTTACTGGTTCACCAATGTCTGTGTTTACTGATGGTAAAACCTCATTTGAGTTTGGACCTAAAATCTGCCATAATACCTGAGGAAAAGAAATAAAGCACATGTCAGATAAACACTTTTAATCTGTGGTGTTTCCTTTGAGACAGTACAGAAAGCACTAAAATATCATGAAATATCTTGCCTGCTGTCATTTACAGGGGTTGGACAATGAAACTGAAACACTGGCCAATGTTGGAGGTTTCACATCTATATGCATGGCGGCCAATCTTCAGAGTGAAGCACGGGTGGATCAGTGATGGTTTGAGCTCCAATATCATGACAATCCTGATTGTATTTGATGGACACGACACTGCCGAGGACTACCAAACCCTTCTGGAGGATCATGAGCACCTGATGCTCAAACCGTGTATCAGCATGATCATGCACCAACACACACAGCAAGACTTGTGACAGAAGGGTTTGATGAAGATGAAAGTGACGTTGAACATCTCCCATGGTCCGACAGTCACCAGATCTGAATATTATTGAGGTGTTTTGGAGGAGCGAGTCCACCAGCATCATATAGTGACCTGGACACTGTTCTGGAAGAGGAACGGCTCATAATCCCTCTGGTCACTGTGAAGGACTTCTATCTGTCAATTGGTGCTGTATTTGGATGCAAAATGAGGCCCTCACCATTCTAACAATTTATTGTGTAGTAAAACCAGGTGTTTCAGTTTTTTTGTCCAACCCCTGTATAAGTATTGTAAAACACTGTTTTGAGCCTTGTCATGTATTTACTGTTTAAATGTACTGTTTAACCCAGCTTTTTAGAAGCATATGAAGAGTTCAGATGCAAAAGCCTCTAAATGCCATTTGAAATTTTCTTCTTTAATGATGATTTTTGTCAAACTTGTATATTTAAGTTCAGTGATTTCACTTAAATGGCAATGATAATTAGCTAATTGTTATTTAAGTGAAATTACTGAACTTAAATATACAAGTTTGACAAAAATCATCATTAAAGAAGAAAATTTCAAATGGCATTTAGAGGCTTTTGCATCTGAACTCTTCATATAGAGTGCCGAAGTAATCACATCACTTTGTAGGCCAAAATTCAGAAGTGAGTTAGCATTTTAACACTCCCGGTTCCCTCGCTCTAAAGTCTATTTTGATTTTTGAATGGGTTTTTGCTAAATCGCCTGAAATAAGGTATGTGGTGAACAAAGCCTCTAAATATTTTCACATTTTGATCTATGACATAAAACACACAGTTATAACCTGATTGTGTTTTTTTTTAACATTATATAGGCTTCAAAATGTATACATTTTGGATTAACTTGTAAAGATTATCTTGATAGATAAAACGTGTAAGGGTTACAACTCTTTGTTGAACACAGATCTTATTTTTTGCGATTTTCCTAAAGTCTATGGGGAAAATGCATAGCTTTTCGATCGAGGGAACCCATCCACCGCTAGCTTCCGAGTTGTCCTACAAATTGACATCATCCCTTTGACACTCTATTGCAAACAATAAAATAAAATAACAGCCGCCACTTCTTTGAACACCGAATACATTACAAATCAACATCTTGCAAAAGGAAACAAAAGGGAAAACCAAAATCTAATAGAAAATAAACGGAATTTCTTCTCCCATATATATTGGTATCATTAATAATTAACACAATTATTACTGTTTAATTGATTATTGAAACTTATTTTGAAGAATACATATTCTTTTGTCTATGAAGAATATACAATCTACATAAAAGTAGCGTAAAGGTCTGTACTAAATCATGTATTCACCTCACAGACCATTTTCTGAGTTTTGATCCACCAAAATATTCCACGATCCTTATTTACTACATTATTAATTACATACAAAACAATAGAAACAACCAGTTCAGGGTCTGTTTAGAAAGGCTTCCTGACATGTAAAAAAATTCTATTTAATTGGATATGGCATCAGACGTGTGATGCATAGTCTAAACGGGGCTCACCGTGGCGTTTCCCAGCAGCCCGTCTGCTCTCTCTACAAACAGGGTCAGTCTTAGTGTAGTGTTGGGGTTTGGAATAGTGATGGCGCTTTGGTTGATGAATCGTACCACACCATTTGGCGAGTCACTTTTGGCAATTGTAACTCGTGCAATTAGCTGAGCTCCAAGTATGGCACCTCCTGTGGCACCGGTGAGTTGCATCTCAAATATCTCATTGAATTCACTGTGGGAAGGGAAAAAAAAAAAAAAAACATCATTAAATGAAACATGCTACAAGTTCATCGACAATACATTTTTTTTACCAATCCTATAATAGCATGAATATCAATGAAAGTTAAAAACCCCATCTTTACCTCTCTGTGTCATCCACTATGGAGACATTGATATAGCTGAGGGATTGGCCATGCTGAAAGGTGATGGAGCCATTGAGCAGAATGTAATCTGAACCAGGTTGAGCAGTCAAACCTTTGGAGATAAACTCTGCTGTGACCTGCCCATAGGATCC
This sequence comes from Pimephales promelas, assembly GCF_988280905.1. Classification (NCBI taxonomy): domain Eukaryota; kingdom Metazoa; phylum Chordata; class Actinopteri; order Cypriniformes; family Leuciscidae; genus Pimephales; species Pimephales promelas. The sequence continues at coordinate 22,379,549 of NC_142772.1, forward strand.
AATACGCCTCAGTACAGGGATGGACAGCATCCCTACATCTTCCTCAACTGTGACACAAAAACAATTGGAAAGACTGAACACAAATATACGCTCTAAACGGTGCTGGGTTGTTTTAACCCACATTTGGGTCAAACATGGACAAACCCAAATGTTGGGTTAGAAATGTAATTTAAAATTTGAACCCAACTTCAACTTTCACTTTCAACTGTACATTTTTTTAATTACATTTTTAACCCAACATTTGGGTTTGTCCATATTTGACCCAAATTTGGGTTGAAACAACCCAGCATTTTTTAGAGTGTATGTATGTATCATACACATTTGTATCCCAGTGTAATTTAATACTTTTTATATACTATTACAGTATTTATTACATTTCATTTTTTAGTTAAAGTTTTAATGACTTTATTGTTTTTTTGTTTATTTATATTGTACTTTATATAGCTTTTATATTTATTTTCTTATTTATTATTATTTAGTTTTAGTTTTAGTAATAGTAGTACTTTAAGATTTATGTGTAATATTTAGAATTTCCACTTTACTTCAATAATCAAAAATGAATTTAATCTTTTTAGTTAACAATAACAAGTCAACACATGAATACGTATTGTAATCGAGATTATTTGAAGGTTAAGCGCAATTCTTTAGATGTTAATATAATTTCTATTTTCCAATTTTAATATTAAGAGACAACTTCAAAGTAAACAATTTCTCAAAATGTCAAACTATTTCTCAAAAAACTATGATGCCTAAATTGAATTGTAACATTTAAAAATGTTAATTTTATTTCTAGTTAATATTTTTATTTATATTTTAATATTGGTCATTTATTGGTTGTTTTCCACATCATGTTTACCTGTACATTTTCAAAAAAAAGAAATGTTATCTTCATTAAAAAAGGTAATAAATACATAATAAATCACAAAAGAGAAAAAAAAAAGAGAGAGAGGCATAAAAGTACCAGTGATGTTGACATATTTGGGGTCAAACTCCAGAATGCCCTCAGCATTGTCATTTTTCTGGATAATCACCATAAGGGAGGACAGATTGCCAATAGCTGGAGGCTGGTCAATCTGTAGGCCGTTCTCTCTCACTGTAAAATCCATTGAACTGAAAACAAAAGGAAATAAATAGATTGTCAGCAAAACTAGCTATAGTACTATTCCAAACTGAATATTTCTGACCATCTAAAATGACTAAAAATCTATCTGACTTGGGTTTCAGATAGCAGGCTGAACTCTACCTGGCATTTAGAAGCTCTACTAGAGTAATGTTGAGGAGAAACTCCTCTGGTCCTTCTGGAAGGTCATCATCGAGTATAGTCAGTGTGATGACTTTTGAACTCTCCCCAGGCCTGAATAGAAGCCGACCAGAGGACTGTCCAAAATCTTGTCCACTGATTGCAGTTCTGCCTTCCGTGTGGTAACTAACCCACACGCTGCCAAACAGACCCATGGAACGAACAATGGTCACATTTACCTGGTAAGGGACAAGACACTGTTGGAGACTCAACTACCTTCGAGAATGGGTTCACAGATATATTCATTCCCATCTCTTACAATCTGTTACAATTTATTCTAGGAAATGTGCAATGGAAAAAGCTAACTTAGCATACCCTGTCTATTTTCAAATGCAATATAGTGTTATTACCTCTGAAAAGCTCCATTATACTTAACAAGAACTAAAAACACAAAGTCTCTCATTAAGAAAACTTTCCAATGTTTTTTGTCATTGGATTAACGGTTGCTAGGCTATTGCTTCATGGGCGTTTCAAAACATTTTCAATGACTTTCCCAGTCAAGGGGAACAGGCAAAAGCACTTAGTCCTCTGGTTGTGGTTTGTATCTCAGCAGTGGTAATGACATGAAAGGGGGTCTCACAGCTCGGTCCTCCTCAGTGGCACGCAAAGAGGCTTGAGAAAAGGAGAAGAGCCCATGGGGAAAGTCACTGGCAGCCATAGTGATAGTGGCAAGTTGTCTGTCAGGGTTGATTGCTGAGCCCGGGGTTAGAGAGCTCAGTCTGAGCTGATATACACGTCTTTCTTCTGGAATCACATCATCAAGCGCCTACAGAAACAGGGAGAGGGAATCAATTTTACTTTGTGTAAAGATGGTGAAATATTATGCTTGGTCTAGACAAGGAACAAGGGGATATACTGCACTTAAATTATGCATTCTAAAATCTTTTTTTTTTTTTTAATTCTGATATGTCTGGAGGTTATTTAAATATTGACACAGAACAAAGTAGAATATCTATTACTGTTAAAAAGTTTGCAGCCAGTGCGATTAGTACTCAGCAAGGATGTATTAAATTCATCAAAAGTGACAGTAAAGACATTTATAATGTTACAAAAGATTAATGTTTTACATAAATGCATAAAATGCATAAAAGTATTAAGCAGTACAACTTATTTCAAAATTGATGATAATAACAAATGCTTCTTGAGCACCAAATCAGCATATTAGAATGATTTCTGAAGGATCATGTGACACCGAAGACTGGAAAACTTTGTCATCACAGGATTTTAATATACAGTATAATACTATTTCACAATATTAAAGTTTCCACAGTGTTTTTTATCAAACACATGCAGCCTTGATGAACAGTACTGATGAACTTTTGAACAGTACTGTGTATTACTCTGCAGTTTTACCTTCAGCTGAATTATAGTGGCAGACTGGCGGTCTTTCATAACAACTTTTCCAGAGGTCTCCTCAAACTCTGTATCTGCAGCCGCGCTGATGTTCCAGGAGATCTCAATCTCACCAAAGATGCCTGGACCTCTTACGACACTGCAATTGATAGGGATGAAATCTTCAGATGGGGTGTTTGGGAAATCTGTTTTGCAATTTTTGTTCGCCAATTCTGTTCGGTGACACCAATGGTGCGGAAATTTAATATACAGTAATCTCTGTTGGTTGGAGAAGGTGAGCATTTTACCTGACCAAAGCTGTTCCATTGTAATTGTCTCTTGGTTCACCGATCAGAATGTTCCTGCTGGAATCAGCTATTCCTACAATTCCCAGGGCACCCACATCAGCTTGAATAACAACTGTAGCAACACCTGATAAAAGGAAAAGCAAGTAAATGATGATTTTGACCACTACCTGTCAAAAATTTAGACACATGATATACAATTAATAATATGTTGGAAACCTCTAACTGTATCAATGACTGGCTCATTTTTTGGAGAAAGAAGCTCGATGGTGAATCTTTCCTCTCCCTCCAAGACAGCATCAGCCAAAGCCTGAATCACCAGAGTCTTCTTCGACTCAGTCTAGGAACGATAAAACCATTTATCGACTGTGAGTATCACACTGTGGCACAATTAAAAGTGCTGTTCATATTCATATTTATCATCAATACCTACTCCATTAAAAATTAAAGTTCCATTATGAGGGCTTAGGTCATCTCTTCCGTCTTCCTGCAGAAGCCAGATCAAATGCACCACTCCCTCACCTCTTGAGCTACGCACTACGGTCAGTGTAGCTATGGAGGCTGGGTCATTTAGGAACTGAGGCTCAGACACAGAGATCTGAGAAAAGATAAAAACATATTATTTTCAGTCAAGCCGATTATGGCCTCGACAAACCACAAAGGTCTCCGAGCATTAATTATTCTCTCAATAACGACAGTATAGAAGTTAAACTAAGTACAAGGTTACATCTTATGCAAATATCATGACAGAGACAAAACACATAGGTAAGCCACATGCTAATATTGGACTAACATTCATAGACGTTATTGGTAAATTTACCATTAGCTCCTCAAACCCAAACCGACCAAAAGGTGAATCATTGGGCGGGATGGTGACTACTACAGACATCTCGTCCCCCAACCTGGCACCTCCGATGACTCGAATCAGTTTGACCATAAATGTCTCTGTGGACTCCACAATTGTGTCATCAATAATTGTGATTTCAATATAAGCAACTGCCTGCAAAAACACAGACACAGTGGTTGGTTCACATTATAATGACAATCATTCTTATTCTATATTTCATATCCAGTCTCTTGTATCTGTTATATCTATAGTCATTAAACTCCAGTCAGCCTAAAAGGGGAAGAGAAGAAGCATTGGGTAGATAGGAAGTGACATATGTTCGAAATCACCCCCTACCCTCATTGACTATTCCCTATTCCTTACATTAATCCACTGAGATACTTAAGTCACTTAAGTCAACTTGAATGAAAACGAGTGAGCAAATTTGGACACTGAGTGCGTTGGATGGGCCGCGGCTTTTGCATCATTTGCACTTGCTGTTTAATAATTTATTCCTAACTCCACCGCTCTTAGGATGTGAGGGAAGTATGCAAGAAAAGAAAATGAGGAATTGAAGGAATCGAAGCTTGTTTGTACATGGGAATATTCTTGATCACATCACCAGCTTCACTTCAAAACACCATCAACTAACTAAAGTTTGGTTACTTAAGAAATTCATTAAATATTAATAAAGCAAGATTCCCTTTTGAAAAAACAAAATTGAAATGTATGGTTTATTTAAACTACAAAGGTAAAAAAAATTATAAAAATTATGTGACAGATGTGAGGGGGGGGGGGGGGTATTTGTACGTGTCAGGTTTTTCGACAAGAAATACTTCTGTGCATTCTTGCTCATAGCTCTTCAAGAAGCTTTCTCACTCCTCATTCCTCTCCTCCTTGCTACGCAATTTGATTTGAAATATCCTTTGAAATGGTTAATTTTAATAATTTTTGATCGGTTTCAGGGTCACAGGCTGGAGGACAGAGGTACGAGGAAACGAGGAAGCATCCATCTGAGTATTGAGAAGTACCCATGAATGAATTTTCTACCCAATGCTTCTTCTCTTCCCCTTTTTAGTCAATACAAACTGTTAATCTTTACCTGATCCTCTTGAAATGTGAGGTTTCCAGAGGAAGGGCTAAAGTCATCAGTGCTGGCTGTGACTGCTTGTGCCTCCCAGTACAGCACCAGTCTACCTGATCTACCGGCCATTCGCATGACGGCCAGGCGAATGACATTTCCAGGTGATGGTACCTCAAATGCCAACACTGCCCCGGAGACATCCTAAAGGACAAGGGATTGTAGAAGTGTATTTGTTTATGATTATTAACAAAGACAAAATACATGACATATTTTTCTTGTGGAGTTTTAGGTTTGTTTGTTTTTTTCCTTTTTCAATTGAAGAGTTCAGATGCAAAAGCCTCTAAATGCCATTTGAAATTTTCTTCTTTAATGATGATTTTTATCAAACTTGTATATTTAAGTTCAGTAATTTCACTTAAATAACAATTAATAGGTAATCTTCATTGCCATTTAAGTGAAATCACTGAACTTAAATATACAAGCTTGATAAAAATTATCATTCTAGAAGAAAATTTCAAATGGCACTTAGAGGCTTTTGCATCTGAACTCTTCAATTTTTCGAGTAAAATAAAGTGGTATCAAATAGGAAACTTGAAGTCACTTTGACGTTCCGTTTCACAACGTACATAATACCTGCACCACTCTTTGCAGTCAATGATGTACAAAAACCCACTCAAATTGGTATAAAAAAAATTGTAAACCAACCTTAGAGACATTGAAACTGAGGACTCCTCTTGGGTCATCGTTCTCTTGGATGGTGACCTCGGCTATCTCCAGACCAGGTCTTTTCAAACTGGGCTGGCCTGCTCCAGTGTCTCTACCCAACAGTTCAACTCTGGTGATGTTTACAAGGAACGTCTCAGCCAGCTCAGGAATATCATCCTATGAGAAAACACACACATACCATCCAGGGATTAATAAAGTCCTAATCTACCCTATACTATCTGCATGCAAGTCATACACTTCATAAGTTAAACCCCTTGGACATCCCTTGCATTTGAACATAAGTGATAATTTATCCAGCAGATTCTAAACAGCTTTGCTGAAAACTGATTTAAGTCTGGATTTTTTCAGCCCAAGCAAATTCAACATGTGGTTTTTGAGGCTGAACAAAATGCAAAAATATCTAAAGACCACAGCAATTTGCAGAAAATGACCTATTCCAAGAGGTTTTTTTTTTTTTGGTGGAAATGATAGTAATTGGCTGTTGGCTTGTGCTATAGGCAGTAGGAGGTCAGTCGGTCTCCTCATCAACTTCTGCACAGTGTGTCCTCATACTGAGTGACCCAAAACTAGCTGTAATGCTTAAGGGGAAGGAAGACACCGAGACAGTGGGTCACACATACTGTAACAACCTTGTCCACTTACACCCTGTAAAGCTCTTAGCCCTAGCCTGATGGCTACCACTTGCTACTTACTTACTCCTCCAGAAAGCACTCGAGGAACAACACTGCAGGGGAACACAAATGAAAAAGTGGTACACTAATAGCGATACAGTCCACTCTGACACTTGCTCCTTCCTTGCAGACCTTTATATTAGGGAAGCGTATTGATATACCTCCAGTCTCCATATGATAACCCTGCTGAAAAATCCAGCTAAAACCAGCCTAGGCTGGTTGGCTGGTCTTAGCTGGTTTAAGCTGGAAGTAGCTGGTTTTAGTTGGTCACCCAGCCTGGGTTAGCTGGTCAAGCTGGTCTCCCAGCCTGACTTAGCTGGTCAAGCTGGTCTCCCAGCCTGACCAGCTAAGACCAGCCTGACCAGCTAAAACCAACTTGACCAGCTAAGACCAGCCTGACCAGCTGAAAAAGTGTTCAAAACCCCTCTAAAACCAGCCTGATAAACCAACTATAACCAGGCTGGGAGACCAGCCAAAACCAGGCAACCAGCCTTGGCTGGTTTTAGCATGATTTTTCAGCAGGGAATGCACTGGAGGGGGCGACATATGAGAAGTGGGACGCAAATGACGATACAGTCCATCTTCTGCTCTATCAATGCTACCCATATCGCTTCCCTGCATCAGGGAAGAGTGTTAATATGTAGGGCATTCAATGTACCCATTCCTCGTGCCCATTAAGTACATTTGTTAATCTACCACTTGACTTCTTCATAGGAAAGTGCCTGCTCAAACCGATCTCATGGGAGGCCAACGCCATCTCCAGCTCTTGTGCTGGAAAGGGGGCTTTGGGCGAGGGAGCATTTTTCTTCATCTCTGCTCAACTAGACACTTTTTTTGCCTTTTCATGCATGCATCTCCAAGAGTCCTGGTCCAACACCCACTACCCCTCTGGGATACATCAAGTGCCTTTGACCACTAGGCAAAACAGGCAAGAGAGTGGATCGCAATCAGCAACCATCTCCATTATCTCAAATCCTTGTTTACCCCTTCTCTTCTATTTTCTTTTTAATTTTATATTTCAGGGCTTCTTTTTTTCCTTTAGAAAACTTGCTCGATCCTACCAGAGGAGACCTAATGACAAGTCCCTGGCAGTGGGTCAGAGGGAGCTACAGGGGCTGTTGGACCCTGGACACAGCGAGGGATGAACGCTGTAATGCTGCAGACTGAACTTTTGCCCATCTAAACCTCTCGACCACAGAGTCGATGCCAGTTCCAAAGACATTGGAGCATCAAAAAGGAAAGATTTCTCTTTCTCCTTCATGCCTGATGAGTTCATACACAGACGCCGCTCCGTGGCAACATTAGCAGCCATAGATCGGCCGATGGCATGGGGCGTCTGACCATGCATGCTCTGCTCTTAAACAACTCTCACATAATTATTGTGTGTACCAACACCCGTAATAAAGGGTGGATGCGGCGATGTTAACATCCATCTTGTTAAACACACAACAATAAATAAGACACACAAAACTATGACGCAGTTGACACAGTGAAAACAGTTCTTTGATTCTTCATCAAATTCTTTGATTAAAGTTTAAAAGAACAGCATTCATTTAAAATAGAAATAATTTGTTATACATTCTACTATCACTTTTGATGAACTCAATGTGTCATTGATAATTAATTATTATTATTAATAATATTTTTTAATCACTAGTGTAAAATACAAATTCAAAACTGTTAAATATATTTGCAACATTAATGAGTAGTCAACTATTTGCTTGGTTTTCATGTTTGGCTTCTAACAGCATGATAAATAGTTACCCACAACTGTTAGTAGTCAGCAAATGAAGTAATCAAGGTTTAAACCTACAACTTTTAAATTATCAGACCAAATTTACAACCAATACACCATAGCCCATGCTTGTGAATCATTTTAACATATTGAAGGTCTTTGTTATTATATGGCATCCCAGCCAGTGAAGTTGTGGTACTCACCGGCAGGATGGTAATGGATACCAAAACAACAGTAGCATTCTCCATCATGATGACTGTGGACTCTTTGGCTACATAGTCAGTTCCCTCACTAGCCTGATTGACAGGTGGCAGGTGAAGGGCTGCTTTGGTGGTGTAATAAACTAATACATCCATTGATGCCCCTTGATCTCTCACAATACTTAGTGTAATATTGCTTGGGTTTTCTAAAGTGAAAGGAATAAAAAGAGAAAAAATTACATTAGCGTCTTTCAAGAGCAAATATTTTCAGATTGTAATGAATAGGGCAATCATAAAAAAAAAATTGACAAATGAATTCCTCCCCTGAATTCACCTTGACTATTCCAGGACTAATGGCTAGAAAATATGTACATATTTCTTCTCAGTAATTTGTATTACAGGAAATGTTGACTTTAATTTTTAGCGGTACACCACAGCAATGTTAATTGGCTATCTTAGCCATTCATACACAGTTCATTATATTATTGTGCAGAAGTTCAAATGAGACAAAGTTAAACACAGAAGAATTACTTTGAGGTTCTGGCGTGATGAAGTACTGGGAATCCAGATGCCAGCCAATGACTCCATAAGGTGAACCATTGGCTTTAATGGTAAGGTTTGCTTGGGCACGCTGTGGGTCGATCATGGCTCCTCTGGATGAATCAATTACCCCAATCGTTGTGACCTTGGTCAGGACAATGGTGACTTTTTCTGCTAACTCTGGAATGTCATCCGCTAATACATTCAGTGATATGGTAGCAACAGCCTGGCTCACAGAAAATGTCACCTACATGGAGAACAGATGAAGATGGTGTTAAGAGGTCAGTAATTTTTTTGTGCTTTATGTTTATTTGATGACATGTTTGGTCCCAAATGGGGGGTTTATATAATGTTATACCATGATCTGTTTGAATACAGAATTCAAATTGGCTGGAAAGTGTGCAATAAAACCATTTAATGCACATGTAGTTCCAAGTCAGTTAAATGACCGTTCTGTATAAATGCGCTGTTTTCATTGAAACACAAACACACATACATCACTTGCACACAGAGATTGTGCTGCTCACACACAGAGATTTTTTTATTGTCTCAGAGCACAAAACCTTTTTATCAACACTACCTGCAACTTTTATTAATAAAATAGTTTTTTTGCTGAATTGCTACGTTATATTTCTCAGCAATGAGGGGGTAACAACACTGGTTTTGAAGCAATTAAACTTAAAGTTTCGTTAATAGAGAGAGAGAGAGACAGACAGACATCTCTAATCTCGTCTCACTCTCGTCTATCTGTCTGTCTCTCTTTGTCTCTCTCTCGATAATTAATTCAAATGAATGCTAGAATTCATTGATTCAAATAAATATAATATAACCCATATCTTTGTGTCTGATTTAAAGCAGGCAAAATGCTAGATCTAACGACCCATAACTGATAAAAATTACCATATTTTATATCCTATTGGTCAAATACTTCGCTGTACACATCAATAACAGCATTAACTTGTTGATGCTGGCAAATGACCATGATATGAGTGGGATAATCCACAACTAAATGTGCATTAAAAGATTTTGGTTACACTTCCTTTTACAGTACAGTACTTACAGTGTACTTACATAGAAAGTACTGGCTAATATAAGGTAAGTACATGGAACAGAGGTAGGTTTAGGGGTAAGTTCAGGGTTAGTACTGGTTATTACCCAGTAATTGTAGTTACTAAAATAAGTACATAGTATTTACATGGGTAACTAGAACGTAAAAGGAAGCATTACCAAGATTTCTTTAGCTCCATGTTGTGCATTAAAATCATTTAACACACAGCTAGTCATGGATTATCCCTTACATATGATAGCATGATGGGTTCTAGTACATTGTTTTTAAAAATGGTCACTTGCATATTTCAGTCACAAGTATAACTGCTAAAAATAGCAGCTTTTAGTTAGAGCTGTGATTTTGGCTAGAAGGACAGCCTGCAGTTCAAAATATACTTTTTCAAATATGCAATTGAAACAGAAAACCCATGGTATGCAAGCAGCTCTCACCACTCCTGAAGTGGGAAAAATGTCATCCAGACTACCATAGGCGCTCCAGTGTACTGTTAGTCTCCCAAACCGGCCTCTCCTCCTCTCGATGCTCAGAGAAACAGGGTTATCATCCTCCAGCTCATCCACCTCCCTCATTAAAGAGTTCTATATACGAATAAATGTGTTAATAAAATATATTATCAACTATGTGCACAAACAGCTTCAGTAAAGGGATAGTTCACCCAAGAATGAAAATTAGCCCAAAGTGAACTATCCCTTTAAGTAACATTTTTAGTCTTTGAAAGATAACAGCTGTGTGAAATTTGTAGCAGTAATGTATCATAATTTGTATGAAATTTGTAGCATAATGAAATCTTAATGTAGCATTAAGACAAGACACTTCAGGCAAAAACATAGTTTTTGTCTCCTGTACTGAGCCACAAATCTGCACCTCTGTAGTATACAGTACACCAAACTTAGCAGTTTTATTTCTTCAAATTCCAATATTCAGATTTTGGTTTAAAAATAAAATGTATGCAAATTGAATGTATATTTAAGTAGATAATGCCTAATTAGATAATAATAATAATTTTTAAAAAATGGTTGCAATTTATAATTATAATTCACTGGGGAAGTTTTGACCCTCATTCACCTAGGGTGTCTTGCCTTGGCTATATTATTCAGAGAAACTTTGGGAGTAACATGTTCAGATAACAGCATCGTAATCTATAATTTGATCCTGATACCTGTGCAAAGCCTATAATCCCATAAGCATCATCGTTTGCTGGAATGAACAAGGTCACTTGACCTCGAAAGCCAATTTCTGCCCCTCCTTTAGGGTTCTTGAGGCTGACACGAAAATGTTCTTCCTCCTCAGGAACATCATCATCAATTATGTTCACTGCTATGTCTAGCTCACCCACCCCTGGCTGGAAAAACAGCTCTCCTGAACTGAGGATAAGAGATGGATAAATCAATGAACATCAGTATTAGAACGAGCTAAAAAAAAGATATGCAGTATAAGAAAGAATCATTTAAAACACACAAATCAAACTATTTTTCTTTGTTACTATAGTTTACTTAACAAGAGTAACATACTTGGGGATGAAGTCAGATTGATTGGACACAGAAGTCAGCTCATATATGACAGAGTTTGATTCTCCACTGGCTACGATGAGACTCTTGGTGGAATTGAGAGATGGAACAGGAAGATACAGGAACTCTTGTGCAGATGGAGACTTGAGCACTTCAGCAAACTGCCTCAGATCTGACCTCCACGAGTGCAAGGCCGAACCATTTAGACCCGCAAGCAACAGGTGAGCTAAGAAACAAAGAACCTAGTTAGTCTAATTTCCCAATACTGACGGTTTTGGTTAAATATATTCAAGCGAGACAATAGAAATTAAATATGCATTATGCAAATGTAATTCCATTCAGAAGTTTGGGTATTTAAGATGTGTTTTAGAAAAAGGTATCTTATGCTCACCAAGGCTGAATTTACTTGATTAAAATACAGTGAAAACTGTAATATTGTGAAATATTACAGTTTAAAATAACAGTTTTCTATTTTAATACTCTTTAAATGTAATTTATTCTTGTGATGGCAAAACAGAGTTATCAGTAGCCATTGCTCCGGTCTTAAATGTCACATGATCATTCTGAAATATTTTTTTTATGCTGATTAAGGTGCTCAAGAAACAAACAAAATAATCATGCTGTATAATCTTTTGTGGAAACCATTGTGGACCACTTTTTCAGGATTCAAAAAGAAAGTTGATAAGAACAGCATTTCTTTAATGGAAATCATATAAAAAATCAAATAAATATAATAATTTCTTTCAATAAAAATAATAATAATATTAATTGTACTGCCCTAAACTTATGAAAGGTAGTGTAGATACAAGAAAAAGGATGCAAATATGATGTAACAATAACATAATCACTTCAAATGCAACAAGTCAAAAAGTTTTAAAAGTTAATGTTTGTAATTCAATTGTATTCAAACAATAACTTTAAAAGTGAACTTTAAAAAAGCCTGTACATTAGTCTTTCAGTCTGTTATAATTGCCAAAATTCAATACATAGAGTTAATTGTTTAGAACAAACCCCTAACCAGACCCCAAACATGTTTGAGAAATATCAATACAATTCTGCCTTGCAAGCACTATTATTATTACATGTAAGTTAAAATACCAATACACTAAGCCATATAATTTTGGTAAATCTTAAATAAGGGTAAAAGTATGCTTAATGGTAGTGGAAACACACTACAGTAAATGCATTGTTATTTAAACAGACAGCACTATATTGTCTGGCAACTCACATATTCCAGAAGGAGGTGTAAAGGGGTGGACTGAAAAGAGGCCAGGAAATAGGATGGACTGTGTCTGCTGGAAGAAGCTTTGCTGAGAACCCCACATAAACACTTCACATGTTGGGCTTGGATCTTTTCGTAGAGAATAATAAAGACAATTTGAACGTTAGATACTGATTCAAGGGACATCTTCAAACTGAAAATGCTATTAAACTGCAATAGCACTACAGACTGCGTATGATTATTACCTTCAGTAACGATGAGGAGAAAAGTATCTCCTGCCATCTGAAATGATTCCACTTGCTTGACTCGAGTATTTACAGCTAATGTTTGAGGGTTTTGGAAACGTCCATTATTCCACTGGTAGATGAGACACACCGATGATGTTCTGTTCCTGCACACGGCCAGGAACTGTAGGTTGGTGCTGCCTCGTCTGAAGGGTACGGCTGTGGTAATGTCTTGTAACCCCAGACTTTGATGGAGGGAGAATGATCCTCCAGTCCACACAAAGATCTTAGGACATAAAGGAAATGATCTCAATATTGAATTACTATTACTATGCTATGTATATCCCATGTAGAACTCCAAGTTTCTATTTAATACTGCTGTGTCGGTTTGAGTTTACCTCACTAGAAACTATCAAATATTGCTGGAGTTCAGTGGAGAAGTGTTTGACACTGAAACTGCTCACAGTAAGAGTCTGCTCCTACAGAAGGGGACAACAATGAACAATACCCAAAAGCACCACATTAGAAAACACAAATCTGGCCGTAGTGAGATTTAAACCAGTTTATCACATGATAAGCACAAATCGCAGCTAAGAAAAATATCAAATCAGCAGCATACTCACTTGAGTAAGGTTGAGGTCTGCCTGAATGCGAAATAAACTGATTGTGGGAGTTAATGACGTAGTGCTGTTTGCATGGGAAACTGCCACATAGCTGGAGCCATTTACTGTAAAGCTAACACAAGAGCTGGGATTCTGGATGCTGACAAACTATGAGAAACAGAGTGAGAAAGAGAGAAAAAATAATAAAAAAAATAACATATTATTGTATGAACATAAAGGGCCAGATTTCCTAAACAGGGCAAATTGTTGTTAAAGCACAATTACAAAAAAGTTGGGGTTGGAAAGGGATTGGAAAGTTTTGCACGTGATCTACTGATGATGCCCAATTTAAAGAACACAGACACATTCAGATCATTTCCGTAATAACCAATGCAATCTACCAATTAGCATCTGGTTTAAGACATGCTTTTTTGGGGCGGCAAATTATGGCACAAATACCGGTTTACTAAACTTTAGAAGATTACCTAGAGTGATTCATTTAAATACTCTCTCCACCCATTCATTTTGTGCCTGAAAGGGAATTTCATACAAATGCATATAAGGTCAGCCGCAAAAATAACTGTATCCACGTCTTTTCAGCACAAATTTTTCACTACGTGTCTTTGGCAGTGTTGTGCAAGTTACTTCCAAACTGTAATACATTAGGTATTACTTGTTACTGTTGTTTAAAAGTAATTCATTACCTTACAATATTACTGTCTCAGAATTGTAATGCGTTACATTACTCATGTATTACTTTTGAGTTACTTTCACCAAAATAACTAAGTAGAACTTAACTTTGGGGCTGTAACGATATGCAATATGAAACCGAAATCGCGATTCGCCACACGACTCAGATCCACGAACCTACAGAATCGCGACACACCTCTTCCAACTCCAGCGTTATTCTCCTTACCGTCCAGATCCAATGCTGCCTTATCTTTAAATTAGGCTATAAGTATTATTTGAAGTTAACATTATAAAATACGTAGACCTACACCACAAAACTAGTTGAGGATAAATTATTTAAAATTGGGGAAGTCCAGCATTATGGACATGACATTTGCAGTCAAAACTTGAAATAAAAATTCTCAGAAAATACATGTATTGAAACGTATATAGGCTACTTCCTTAAAGGACTCCAGACATTAGACAAATATCAGTCTATGTTTTATTTTTAATATTAGGAGAAAGACACACATTCATGCGTGACAAAAAAATAGGAGGCAAAATATATTTTTTGTAATTCTGTTAATTACACTGCGCAAATCGGATGAGGAAGGGTTGGCTCTCCAGTCTCCATAGAACTTAAAATATTCATTTTATTTTAGTTTTCGTGTTCGCATTTATGAGGAAAAAACAATGTTACAGACGCGATCGCTCTGAACTGGCACTAAAAGACTGCTTTAAAACTTTCACATAGTCTGTTGCCTTTAAGAAGTAAAAGCAGACAATACACTGTAATACAACTGTAATACAAGCCTGACTGAACATGTAACGAGTAAAATATTACTGAAAATTGATTAGTAATGCCTTACACTACTGCGTTACAGCAAAAAGTAACATGTTACAGTAATGTATTACTTTTGTAATGCGTTACTCCCAACACTGGTCTTTGGTTAATCCTGACAGTAGTTTTTTACCGCCAAAAGAGGGTTTGGGCTGGCACAAGCTGTTAGTAAATCTGGCCCTAAAACAAATTAAAATAATGTGCTTATAATTAGTGAATAAAATGTTGTTGTTTTTTGCAACCAATGAATCAAAATGCATTGAATTCAGTTGATTCAACCAAAACCAGTTCTCGAAGTGGTGCCAGATTCCAACCGAGGGGGAACACCACCCCACAAGCACTTACCATAACTACATTTATTGGGCTGTTAACTGAATTCAAAACATACCTCCACGGGCACCAAGACGCCCTGCCACTTGTAAAGCACAGCCTGGTTCTGAGATGGACCAGTGAGCAGCCTCAGAAGCAGAGCAGAGTCTTCACTGGGCACTGCACACCAGACTGACGCCAAGCTGTCCTTGATAGACTGATAAACAGCCAGCAGTGGATTCTCGCCCCCTACAAATACATCAACAATCTTTGGTTATACACTAAAATACACTAGATTAAACTTAATGGTGCAATTTCTTACTCATTCCAAATGCCGTTCCTGACCGGGTCTCCCATTCCACACTGACAGATGACTCCAGCCCATTACTGCGAGATATAGTCAAGTGCACTGTACCGGTACGCTCCTCCACTGTCATTGTGTCCAGAGTCCTGAAGAACACACATATAGGATACACTTTACTTCAATGGTCTAATTTAGACATTTTATAAACAATAAGTAACTTTGCAACTGCATGTCAACTAACTCTCATTAGACTGTTAGGTTAGAGTTAACTGTTAGGGTTTTGCAGTGGTGGAATGTAACGATGTACAAATACTTTGTTACTTTACTTAAGTACATTTTTCACGTATCTTTACATTACTTAAGTAGAATAAATAGTGCATACTTTTTACTTCGTTACATTTTGCAGCAATTATTATACTTTCTATTCCACTACATTTCTACAACTTCTGTCACATTTTCATTACATTTTCTGATCAGTTTTTCCCCTTCCAAAACGTAATCTGACCGTCCGTTCGTTGCAAGTTTGTCTCACCAGTGACGTTTGGTTGCCTTAGATACATCAACTAAATGCGTCTCGGACGCAGTGTGTTTATCGTGCAATTTATACGCAAAAATTGTTTTTTACGTGCATAGGAAACACACCGTGTGTAATATACGTTTGGTTAGGATTATGGCAAGCCAAGAGGTTCAGAATTACACCATAAATTAATCTTGTCTACTGCCAAACATAGTTATTAACATATAGTAAGGATAAGCATGGTTTATATTGCCTAATTGCAAGCTTGTTTCAGAAATGGTGACAACAATTTTTTTTTCCATCATTATTGAACATCTTTATAGGAGTATTAGGTTGAATAAGTTAGAATTAAATGTTTTATTAATCATTAGAAAATAGTCATTAAGAGAATCAATTGTTATGCAAGTACTTTTACTTTTAATACTTAAAGTACATTTAAAATCAGGTACTTTTTACTTTTTACTTAAGTATGGTTGTCATTGTGTTACTTCTACTTTTACTAAAGTAAATATTTATCTGGTTATTTGTACTTTTACTTAAGTACTGACACTTCCTCCACCACTGGGGTTTTGGTTAGTAGAATAAGTTCACATGTATTTGCAAAGTTACTTATATAATCAGTAGAGGGTGGCATTGGTTAGGGAGTTGGACTTAACCCGAAGGTCGCGGGTTCGATTATCAGTACTGGCAAGAAACAACTTTAGCAACTTACTAGAATGTCTGTTGGGGACTATCAAAATAAAGTGTTAGCAAATATTAAGCAGGAGAGTCTACAAATACTCTAATGACTGCTAGTTGACATGTAGTTGCAAATTTATTTATAGTTAGTAAAACGTCTAAAGTGGACAATCAAAATAAAGTGTAGCCACATACAGTATAGAGTAGAAGCAGGAGTTGTAGGGGTCTGTGTGTGACTTGAACATCTATTTAAGACAGACTGTGAATGTACTGTACCTATTAAATGATGGTGATATTCTGAACAGGCCTAGAGGAGCCTGGTTCTGTAGTACGGTGATAAAAGTCTGCAGTGAGTCTCCCAGTCGAGCACCTCCACTTGGGTTGGACAGTGTCACTGTGAATGTCTCATTCATCTCTGGCTCAGCATCCAGAACAGCCCAGATCTCTAAAGTCTAAAAAACAAAGATGATACTATTGAGAACCTCATCTTTGACAAACCACTGGCTCCTTATGCATTTTCTCAGTTTAAATAGACTTGGGCTGTAATGTGTGTTGTAATATATGCTAAGTTAATTAATTCACAAACTAGAAGAATAATTTAAGCCTTAAATTTAAAAACATAAAGACCCCATGATATCAAAATTATACCTGCTAGTTTGGTATAATGTATAGGAACCTAAACCTAAATACTTTCATCAATTGGTCCATAAGAGCTTTATATACCTTGAACCTTTCTCCATCCTCAAGCACAACAAAGCCAGAGGAAGGTGTGAGATCTTCAGTGTACAGGGATCCATTGGCATCAGTAATGGTGAACTGGACCGTAACTGTGCCAAATGTGCCCTGAGGAGGGTCTCGTATGATGTAGAGGGTGGCCACACTCTCCCCCAGACCTGACACAGAGGTCGGCTCCCTTAACAGGAAGTGCTCACTGTTATTGAAGGATATGATTCCATGACCATCGTCATTGGCCAGAATAGTCACGGTAGCTATGGAAACACATGAGATAACGATTACACGGTGCAGGAAAGTCATGAATGTTTAGTGTCTCCCAGCATAACATACCTGTAACGTTCTCTCCCAATTCCAACCCTGCCAATGGGTTTGCTAGAATTAACTGGAACGTCTCATCGCCTTCAGGAATGGCATCATCTAAAATCTGGACTTCTATAAACTTATTCCGTTCTCCATCCACAAAGTGGATCATCTGTGTAATATACAGTGTGCGCTCAATTAATAAACAACAAATGCAAACAAGAAAGAGTGTTTGTTGTGACTTACTGATGGAGTGACATTGAAATCCAGACCCAACTGAGCCTCTAGATTCTGGGCATAAAAGAACAGGGACACATTTCCATGTGTCCCGGCATCACGGTAGGCCACCAGATTTAACACACCAATCGTCTCATTTACCACATAGCTGAAGAAGAAAAGAAAAAACGCGTACATTACTGAAACATGTTACCAAACATTAATGCTTGTCTGAGAGATGACAGTTCACAAAGGTTGAAAAAAGTTGGGTGTGAAGTTTATACTCTATGTTTTGCCAGCCAATGATCCCTTGGATTCCATCATTAGCATTGATGCTGATCTCTGCTACAAGGCCTTCAGTATCTGGAAATAAATAAATAAATTTGAATGAAATTAATGAATTAATGAATGAGATTATGGGCAAGGGGCTATGAGGAATGGTTTCTCATAAGGCGCACATTCAGGAAAAGCACAAATAAAAACAAGGACATCCGTCACATTATTAATCATTCTATATTACTACACCAATAGTAATCTACCAATAAACTATGTACACTAATAGTCATCTACTAATAAAATATATACACTAATAGTCATCTACCAATACTCTTCAAAAATCACTGAGTATAAGCGAGGAGGGTGGGCTGCCTTTGGGAATGATTGTGTTCAGACTGCTGCGAGATGTTAAATATGTTGTCAAATTATATAGAATATATGTTCATGTTAAATATATAAAGAATACCATTGAAAATAAGTAAAAAGAAAAAGCACTACAGCATATCAAGCACAGGTGTGGGTATCCATTACCTTTCAATGTATAGTAAATCTCTAGGAAAGGATGCGAGACAAGATTGAAGTTCAAGATGAAAGTACAATTAAATGAATAACCTAAAACCTAATTAAATGTGGCACATTCAACAAAGCAAAGTGAATAATTACAGAATATAAAACATTATTTAAAAGGTTAAATCAGCTTAATCATCTTCCTAATCATCTTACTTAGTTTAGGAGCAGTTGGGAGAGTGGTTATGAGGACAGCTGATGTTATATTGACTAAGAAAAACTCTTGCAGCTCAGGGATGTCATCCTGTTAAAAAAAAAAAAAAAAACATGTTTCTTGATTAATTCAAACATGATTAAAGTGTCTTGGATTGAATTAATATCTTTAAATCATTCTTCTTAACAATAACATGTGAAAACTGTAGCCACCATTCCCTTTCACACATTAAACCCGCTAGTTACTGTAAAGTTACTGTAAAATTAGAGAAATCAGATTGACTTTTTACCAGTAAGATATCATTCACATGTTGAACTGAATTGAATCAACGCTGAACTGACTACAGCTGAATAGTGACATGGCCGTATACAATTGTCTTTGTATACGGCCATGTTAACACAAGATTAGTAAACAGCGATTTACCAGTAATTTAGCAGTAAAACGGTATGTGTGAAAGGGGCTATTGTTAAATCAGCAGCATCATACATCTATGATGGTGATGGGGATAGACACAGATGTTTGTCCATCCTGCATGATCACAGAGCTGGAGACATATCTGAAGTCCTGGCCTGGTTGGGCTAGAGCTCCCTGTCGGAGGTCCTGGAAAGAGCCTTGCACAGTCTCATAGCTTATATTTACAGCACCTGTGGGGGAAAGTAGCAATATTTACATCTATAAATATTAGGAACTTAGTAATATTTAACAATAATTACGCCAATTTTTTTTTAGCGTAACTAACCTGATGCACCAAACTCTCTGTTTATGTAAATCCGGATGGTGGTGTCTTTCTCATCAGTGGTGATTTTTAAGGAAGAGGGGGCGATGCTAAGCAAACCAAACGGTTCGTCACTAGCTTCCACACTGACCACTGCTTCACGACCCTGAGCGCTCAAAGCTGCAATTCCCGTCTTGGTAACCCCTGAGAGAATTATATACACGATTATTATTAAAAAAAATATAATAATAGGTTGTGTATAGAATAAGCACAACCTAAAGAGTTCATAATATGTTAAGTGAGACAAGATAATAAGCCAAACCCCCCTTCCAAACTTTGCCTTGTTTTCTAATAAAATATGTTTAAAACATCCTTAAAACAAGATAATATGCCGGACAAGTGGGAAACCGTATAAATGCTAACGGTAAATGTGTTAAAAGCGGCCTTTGTTAAACATGGTAACATGAGCTTTCAAGGAACTCATTCGTGTGCGTGTTTCGGATAAATACCTTTGGTTTGTATATTTAATAGGATAACTCTGTACTCCTCTCTTTCTTCTGGTGTGGTATCCTCAAGTAGCTTTAACACTATAGTATTATTTAGCATTCCCTGAAACCGAAAATGAGGTAGAACATTTATCCACATTGTCCTTTGATTTCAACAATAAACCAATACATGGGCTTGCCAGTTTAAAATAAATGTTGAAATGATCTGGTCAAACAGCATGTTTTTCTACATTACCTCAGAGAAAAAGAGAGTTCCCGAGGTGTCTGTAAAAGTCATTGAGACTCGAGGGCCTTCAATTCTCCATTCCACTGAGACATTTCCAATAGCAGGAACTGTTCTCTCCACCAGCAGAGACAAACTCTCACCTGTTGAATACAATGAATATCTAACCTTAGCTATGAACCATTTTATTGGTGTAATAAGTTGGTTTGCATGTTTTTTTTCAACCTTGAATTAATATTTTAGATGCTCATGTTAGCCTGAGATGTGTGGGGTTATAAAAGTGAATCTTCCTTACTGACTAGATTAACTACTCTAGTTGCAAAGACAACTGTATATACAAGGATAGAATTAACATGCCTTCTCATGCATGCATGATGACGACACAACTACCCCCCCCCACACCACCCCCAATGTAGCAGCTGTTGCAGATCCCTCTTCACTCATCTCATCTTGATCCTATATTACTAGTTACTATGGAGCACAAGCTGATGCCTAATTATCCATTTAAAATGTGTTTCAAATTCCTCCACACTTGAACATAACACTAATGGAAGTTAAATAAATTATGTCACTCTTAAACCCACTTGGAAAATTACATAAATAAATATATCATGGTGACTTTTAATCAAGTCTGTTCTACTTACCTGTGGATTAACAATATTAAAGAGGCCGTACTCACCGTAAAGCTAAGTTTTAATAATCATTCTAATTCTCACTACAGCTATGATATCATTGGAAATACTTTCTGAATTATCATTTCCAGCTGATGATACAATACAAAAAAAAAAAAAACATTGACAGCTAATCAGAATCCACCTGACTTAAAAGAGTTTAAGTAACTCACTGACTTTTAGTTTGTTTTCATTTGTCATGTGTTTCCTTGTTCTGACTCCCACCACTCGTATGTCTCCATGGTTACTGTTTGTGTTTACTGTATATGTTTATTCTCCACATTCATTCTATGTTTTGTCTAGATTGCCCTTCCTATCCAGTTATTATTTTTGTATTCCCATCATTAAACTTCGTATTTGAACTTTTTTTCTTCATCTTCGTCCACGGTCCTACAAGCACCCATGGCAAACTGCAGCATGCTCTTATGATAAACAGAATGTTGTTGTTCATTGGTGTGGATGCTAATATATATATATATATATATATATAACATAGTTATAATTATCGGTCTTGAATATTAAAAGTTAAAGAAAACACTGACCCTCTCTGACGATGACCGATTGTGAAGCTGTGTGGAAACCCACAACTCCTGCTGCATTGTCATTGGCCAGGATGAGGATGGTGACGGTGTCTGAACTGGGAAGGATACGACTACCACCCTCAGTTCTCACTAACCCAATCTGTAAAGTCTCATTGTCTTCAGGTTCCGTGTCATCCATGATGACAAACTCAAGAGTCTTCTTTACATCACCTTAAAGGAACATACAGGAGGTCATTCATCTACTGCAAAATTGTTGAAATGAAGAATGGACTTCAGTTATGCTTTTTACACTTTTATTTATTTATTTAGATTTATATTTATTGATTTGATTGATGTTAATTTAATTATTTATTTGAATAATATTTTTGGGTTTATTTCATTAATTCATTCATTCATTCATTCATTCATTTGTTCATTAATCAATTAAATGATTCATTCATTCATTCAAATTTTTGGCTTTATTTCATTCATTCATTCATTCATTAATAAATTAAATGATTCATTCATTCATTCATTCATTAATTCATTTATTCATTCATTAATTTGTTCATTAATCAATTAAATGATTCATTCATTCATTCAAAATTTTTGGCTTTTATTTCATTCATTCATTCATTTATTAATCAATTAAATGATCCATTCATTCATTCATTCATTCATTCATTCATTCATTCATTCATTCATTCAAGTTTCTCCCCAAATTGTTGAGTGTATTAACTAGCAGCATAGAAATGCAGATTTCACCATTCACTACCACGCATTACCACAGGTATATATGCAGTCTAAATTATTAAACCACGGTAAAGTACGACCACTACGAAACAAAGTTAAAAATTGTTATACAAATGTGAAAAGCCCAATGTCAAAAGCACATACTGCTAAAGTCACTCTCTTGACTTGGCATGGCTAGTGTTGTAGTACATTCAATGCATCAAACTCAATGTAGACAAGACTTACCCTCAGCAAAGACGAGGGTCTCCCCTGTCCCATTAAAATCAGCGTTAGGTGTGGCACTGCCACCAACATACTTCCACTCCACTGTAACCTGTCCCATACTGCCTCCTCTCCTCTCAATGACTAGCAGCACAGTAGTTCTGGGTTCCTCCCTCACTTCCAGATACAACCCATCTTGAGTGACATTGGGGTTAATGCTGTAGAGCAGAAATATGCCAAACGCATCTCCATTCATCCCTATAGTCACCAAAGCTACATCCGGCTGCTGAATCATTGGCAAGTTTTTGGCAGTTGCAGTCATGTTGACCAGGCTAACCTTTAGGATTTTAATCATGAAACTCTCATCCACCTCTGGCAAAGAGTCGGTCAAGATGGTTACAGTGAGGTTAGTGACTCCTGATCTATCCAGCATGGTGGTGGTCTGAGCCGTCATGGTTATGTAGTCGCTCCCAGCAACAGCCTGTGAGCTAAACAGCGAGGCGGCCGCTGTGGTGTTTTTTATGTAGGTGAAGGTTTGTGGGGAAGAACTCAATTGTCTGGCCCCAGATGTTACCCAGAAGCAACTCGCTCTGGGGGTGTTGGTGAAGCTGAAAGCTTGGCAAGCTCGCTCTCTAAGGCAGAATGCTGCGCAGAAATTCAAGACGTTTGTGTCTGTGGTGATGTTGATGGGTCGGCGAAGGGCATTCGATGGCGCTCCAGCCAATGGAGAATCATAGTAAACCAGGAAATCTCGGCCTTCCCTTTGAGCATTGCTTACGATATCAATCTCAGAGGTGCTGTAAACGATCTCCAGCATGCCAAAATTACCACCACTGCAGTCAAAACGTACAACATTATGTACCATCCAAAACTAAATTCGTTTAAAAATACTAATGGCAACAAAGGCACATTACCTTCTTCGAACTGTAATGTTAGCAATAGAGATCCCTTCCAGTGGCTCGTGGACGCGGTATACTGCTTGCTCAAAGTACACGGTTCCGTGAGGGTTGTCATTGGCAGGAACAATGATATCGACCTCTTTCTCAGGCCCAATGTTCCCACCATTACTGGCACTTACAAGTTGAACCTTTATTACCTAAATTAAACAGATACATTTAAGTAATATAGAGATTTAATGCATCCTTATGAAGATTATAATATATATATATATATATATATATATATATAAAGACTTACTTCTTCAATTTCAGGTACATCATCAGCCAAAACCTCCACTTTCAATGTCTTTAATGTTTCTCCAGGATCAAACCTGACCTCACCAGACAAAGGTCGGAGATCACCAGTGGCAGGTCTCCCATTGACTGTGGCTCTCCACTGGACAACGACATTGCCCATAGTCCCAGCGTTCCTCACTATGGGTAGGGAGACCTCAAATGCATTCACTGCTGGCTCCTCAACTGTGATGGGTGCAGCCTGAAAAACTAACAATCAAAAAGATATTACATCTCTTCAGTTATGCGTCACCACATCAGCAATATGTAGAACATTTAATACGTTGCATTTGACAAGCATGCTATTCATAAATAAACTAACCAAAAGATCCAAATGGATCATCTGAGGGAAGGATGGCAATTATGGCCTGTGTGAGGTCCCCCAGTAGAGCGCCCCCTGTGGTCTGGTTGAGAAGCTCAATTCGGAAAGTCTCTTCCAGCTCAGGCACCACATCGTTGATGATGATTATGGGAACAGGCTTGCTACTCTCTCCCTCAAGCAAAACCACATCAGAAGAGGCCACACTGTAGTCCTCACCTATATATAACAACCAGGAACATATGATATATATATAAAAAAAAATATAAATATTACAATTTTAATTTTATTAATTCCATAAACATTCCATTATTTTTAAATTGAAGAAACATGCAATTCTGCATTTAATTGATAAATACAGTAAGTAATGTTATGAAATATTATTAATTATTATTATTATTATTATTTGTTTAAATATTGTAAATTAAATATATTAAGGTGAATAAATATAATCTACTAAATAAGGTATTATAATCTATTCAAATGAATTGTCAGCAGCCATTACTCCAGACTTCAGTGTCACATGATCCTTCATGATCCCCAAATCATTCTAATAGGCTGATTCGGATTTCAATGTTGAAAACTATATATATATATATATATATATATATATATATATATATATATATATTTGTTTCTGACTTTCGGATTTGAACCCAGAGAGACACCCCAGAAGTCAAGGTTCATATTAGCTGAAATACACCTTCATTAAAACTCACCCACTCTAGCGGTCATTGGCACTGCTCTGAACTTGACAGACACATCGGCAAAAATCCCTCCAACACGTGTAACATTGATAATAGGTCCGGTGTAGTACTCGGACACGCTCACTGCTGAGGAAGACAGTTGTAGCACCCCAAAAGCATCATCGCTGGCCTCTATAATGACCTGAGCAACTGTGCCGTTCCGTGGGCCAAGTCGAGGGGAAAGTGCAACTGGAAACCCAAACAGTTTTTCTTAGTACACATCCTGATTTTTTTATGTAGTATTGCTTTGTACATTTCATATACAATAATTTTAAAAAAAAATCTTCCAAGTGACTTTTACCTGGTCTGAGTTGCAGCCCTTCAACCAATGTGACATTGACAAGCTCCAAAAACACAGACTCCGCCCTCTCTGGTTCCGCATCATCAAGTACACTCAATGTCACATTTACTTCATTTTGATTAGCTGAGAATATCACAGATTCCACAACAGCCACAAAGTCATTCCCTGCACTGGCACGACCCACTCCTGGTGTGCTATATGGAGCTGCATCAGTGTCCCTCAATGTTCGGTATGTCACTCGCACTCTTCCCATTAACCCTTTTCTCCTCTGTATGGACAGGGTGATGACAGCATTTGCTTCTGCCACACGGACTAGCCTGCTGCTGTCAGAGAATACAAAAAGTCCATAGGGGTCGTCACTGGCCAATACAGTCAGCATGGCAGTAGTTTCCTTCCCAAGTCGACCATGGGAAACATTAGTGAGACGGACTCTGAAGCTTTTGTCGAGTTCTGGAATGTCATCTTGGGAAATCAGTAGGTAGATACTTCCAATAGTCTGGCCCACATTAAAGGTCACATTGCCAGATCTATAAACAAGTTCTCCCTCTGAATTAGCATTTACCTCCCAGTACAAGGTCACACTGGACAGAGCGCCAAAGGTTCGAATCACCTGTGAAAAAAAGGAAATGTACTATTAAACATGAACATTTTTTTTTTTTTTAAGATCCTAAAAATGATTCATATTTCAAATTAATGCTGTTCTAATATGCTGTAAAAAAACTTGAATCTTGGAAAATAATGATCATGGTCTCCAAAAAAGAATCAAGCAGCAAAACTCATTTAAACATTGATAATAATGATGACAAAACAGGAATAAACTGCTTTGAGCCTATTTTGAGTTATTTTAAATTTTAATATAAATTTATTATTGTTATTACTATATCTGCATGTTTATTACACCACATGATGTTTAGTTTATTGCAGAAAACGGATTAATTAAAATATTTCTTAGAGATATTATTTTTTTAGAAATATTTCTTTATATAGATATAACTTTAAAAATAAGCATAATTGTATTAAAAAACTGTCGTTCAGAAGTTTGAGATTTTTGTACGATTTTTAAAATGTTTTTAATGTTATTGTTTTTGAACATTAGCAATTAATTTGATTAAAAATACACAAAAAAAGTAATATTGTGAAATATTATTACAATTTCAATTATCTGTTTTCTATTTGAATATATTATAAAATAAAGCTGTTTTTTTAGTATCATACTCCAGTCTTCAAAGCTAAATGATTCTTCATAAATCATTCTAATATGCTGGTTTGCTGCACAAGAAACATGTATTATTATTATTTATGTTGAAAACAGTTGTGTACATTTCAAGATTCTTAGATGAATAGGAAGTAACAGCATTTTTCAGAAATATAAATATTTTGTAACATACACACTACCGATTAACATTTTGGGGTCAGTCAAATTTTTATTTATTTGTTTTAAAAAGGAAAATCTGTTTATTCAGAAAGGATGCATTAAATTGATCAAACGTGACAGCAAAGCCATTTATAATGTTGTTACAAGAGATTAGCTATATTTCAAATAAATGCTGTTATTTTGAACCTTCTATTCATCAAATAATCCTTAAAAAAACTTTTTTAACAATCACATTACAATGATTTCTGAAGGATCATGTGACACTGAAGACTGAATTAATGATGCTGAAAATCCAGCTTTACCGTCACAGGAATAAATTACATTTTAAAATTGTAAAAAGTTTTTTAATTGTAAAAATATTTCACTATATTACTGTTTTGTATCAAACAAATGCAGCCTTGGTAAGAAGAAGAGACTTCTTTTAAAAAAACATTAAAATAGCTTACAAATCCCCAACTTTTGAACGGCATTGCATATGTGCGTTTTTGAATAATTGTATTAGATGAGAGACAATGGATGATGACACGTTTAATAACTAAAACAGACCTGCAGCTCTACAGTACTCCTTCCCTCCTCCGGCTCTGTGCCGTTCACAGTCAGAGAGTCAGCACTAAACTGGAAGATGCCATGAGCCTCATCCGAAGCAGCGATGGTCACGATGATACGAGCAGCAGCACCCAGGTTAGCTTCAGAGCAAAAAAGAATATTATCATTATAACCATGATATAAAAGAAGAGATCTATTATACAGTACTACTACTTTTAGACACTTTCTAAAGAAGGGCACCAAGATGCGAGACAGAGGTGACCCTTGACATTTTCAAAACATAATATATACTGGGCTTCCTCAATCATGAAGGCTATTTGCTTTTCCCACGTCTCTACTGGTATTGCTCACAGGCCTTAGCACTATGTAAACAGGTTGGCAGAAATCAGGGTCAACAATCCAGAGCCTAAGAGATTTGAACGTTATGGGCGCTCTTAATCTTTACAACTTTTAATCTAGGACTTACAAAATAAAGCTTGTGTAAGGGGTGACATTAATTACACAATAAATCAACAAAAGAAAGAAAAACAAAAAAGCACAGTAAGCAGTGAATTAGCATTGGTTAAAAAGAAGTTCTGTTGAAAAGCTCTGCCAAGGCCCAAAGGCCAGATAATGGGGCATGTAGTGCCTCTGAAATGCCAAAGCAGCAGCTATTCAATCGTTCGGAAATAATAAAAACAAATAAAACCTCTTTCGCTCGACCTGAAGGGGAACTTGAGAGGCACTTGTCAAGCTGATATTTCTGATTTTCTCACAGAATCCAGTCTGGTATTACGACAAATAATAGAGCAAACACCGCAACACGAAAATGCATGCAGACTTCAGAATCTTACCATAATGATAGAGAAAGGATGGAAGAAAGAGATCAGTGTCACTCTCGCCACTTCCACTGCCTTCGCTTGCAAAAAATGGATCCACTAAAAGAGCACACAGGAGCCAGACAGGAGCACACAGGATTCATTCCAGAGATAACAGGTATCACACATACATATTGAAATCAAACAGAATGTTCCATAATCATGCCCCAAAACTGCATGAATGGAGCCCACAGGACACATGCATGTGGATAGAGTGAAGAAAAATTATGAAGGTAGAAGAGAAGACACAGAATCACTCTGAAAAGCAAATGAAGAGTTCAGATGCAAAAGCCTCTAAGTGCCATTTGAAATTTTCTTCTAGAATGATCATTTTTATCAAGCTTGTATATTTAAGTTCAGTGATTTCACTTAAATGGCAATGATAATTACCTATTAATTGTTATTTAAGTGAAATTACTGAACTTAAATATACAAGTTTGATAAAAATCATCATTAAAGAAGAAAATTTCAAATGGCATTTAGAGGCTTTTGCATCTGAACTCTTCAAGTGTTCTTACCTCCTCCATTTGGATTGTAGAGCTCTACTCTGAAGACTTTGTCCAACTCTGGCACCAAGTTGTCTATAATAGTCACATTGATGTACTTAAATCTCTCGCCAGGCAAGAAATCTAGAAATCCCTCCGTGTCCTGTCAGAAGATGGAAAGGAATTGTGCCATTTTCATATACAAAGGAATTTCTGTAGTCAATCTTGGTAACGGAAAACGACTCTCTTATTGTTGGACTGTTTAAGAGAGCAAAGACTAACAATGTACACACAATTTTTCAAAAGTTTGGGGTTGGTAATATTCTTTATTGTCTTTAAATCTCACCAAGGCAGCATGTATTTCCCCAAAACATCCAGTAAAACAGTAATAGTGTGAAATAGTATTACTTTTTAAAATAACAATTTTAATAACTGTCTAAAGTGTCACATGATCATTTGACATGAGGATCATGTCTTATTATAATCAATGTTCAAGAAAACTTATCTTGAGGAAACCTTGATGTATTTACATGTTTAAGATTCTCTGACTAATAGAAAGTTCAAAAGAGCAGCATTGCTTTGAAACTGATTTTGTTTTTCATTACTAATGTCTTTACTGTCACTTGCATTCTTTCTAAAGAAAAGTATAAACATAAAAAACAGATGTTGATACCTCATAGTCCTCTGAACCAGCAGCTGTGAATGGAGACGTACGATAGCCCACCATCACCCTTCCCAGCAGTCCTTGTGCTCTGGCCACCAGCAGACTGACCACACCAGCCTCCTCTTGAACAGTCACATGCGCCTCCTCCAGTGAGGGTCTGATCATGCCCACGGGCACTGGGGTAGTTTGAAACTGAAGCAGGCCTGAAATTATATTCATAAGCTGTCATTTATAATATATATAAACTAAAGAATTAAGCTATATATATATATATATATATATATATATATATATATATATATATACACACCCTGGTAAATATGATCAAAAATGGCTGTAAAAAATACATCTGCATTATCTTTTTAATCTTTCATTCAAAAAAAAAAAGGGGCAAAAATCTAACCTTTCATTGAAGTAAAATAATTGAAAGTGGGATGAAAATCACAATATGAAATAAATGTTTTTTCTCCAAAACATGTTGGCCACAATTATTGGTACCCCTAATACTGAGTATGCTTAAAATATCTCTGAAGTATATTCCCATTAATATGTACCTTTTTTGGCAGAAACATGAAATTGTCTAGCTATGACTTCTTGTTTCATGAGTTTAAATATGAGGAAACACAAAGGCCAAATTCCCTCATCACAATGAATAAAACCAAAGATTATAGTTCTGATGTGCAGAAGATTGTTAAGCATCACTAAAAAGAAAATGTTTTGACCATCAGGGCAATAATTAAGAAGCTCCAATCAACTAAAAATGTTACAAATCTGCCAGGAAGAGGACGTGTGTCTATATTGCCTTAATGCACGGTGAGGAGGAACGTTTCATTGACCAAAGACTCTCCAAGGATCACAGATGAATAATTGCAGAGATTAGTTAGGTTATTACTTTTAGCTTTTGATCATATTTACCAGGGGTGCCAATAATTCTGAATGAAATGATATATATATATGAAGAGTTCAGATGCAAAAGCCTCTAAGTGCCATTTGAAATTTTCTTCTAAAATGATCATTTTTATCAAGCTTGTATATTTAAGTTCAGTGATTTCACTTAAATGGCAATGATAATTACCTATTAATTGTTATTTAAGTGAAATTACTGAACTTAAATATACAAGTTTGATAAAAATCATCATTAAAGAAGAAAATTTCAAATGGCATTTAGAGGCTTTTGCATCTGAACTCTTCATATATCAATGTACCATATGGATGATCGCTGGCTTTGACAGTAATGTTATTGATGGAATTTCTTGGGTCAATGCTGGCTCCACTGGTGGGAGTTGAACCTGGTTTTCCATCTCCTGATTCAGCTGACACCAGCCTAACCCGGAAGTGCTCATCGACCTCAGGCAGGTCATCATTTAGAACCAGCAGGTTTAAAACCTGTGAGACACGAGACATGTAGACAATTATGAGTGAGACTTAATGCTATTATTAGTTCATGCATTTACACCATCAGTTTAACAAAAGTAGCTAAAATGACCACTAGATGGAGTCATATTAACAATTTTTTTCAACATCTATTCTCAGATCTGCAGAAAGCTGGAGCGCTGCAGGTGCAAAATAATTTCCTAATGAAAAATAAACTGCATTGATTAACAAAAAAAACTATGTTGCTTTCATTTTCCAATTTTGATATACAATTTTGAATACATGGTTACTGGTGGTTATTGTATTTTTGTATTTTAATTTATTGCATACACAATTGTCATTTGAACAGGTGCAGCCCATGTATTGCAAATGTATAATACTATTACAATGCTAATTAGTGATCCATCCAATGGTCATCAATAATAATTGCTTAACAGGTCAATCCTGTTACCTCAGAGCGCTGGCCCGGCAGGAAGAGGATGGAGCCGGAAACATTGGCAAAGTCGGAGGTATTTGACGAGTCTGCGGGAGAATCAACCTGAGTGACGGTGTAGCTTACATAGACGTGGTCCAGAGAACCACGTGTGCGCTCCACTACACAGGAGATCATTGAGCCCTCCTCAGATATCTGATAAAGAAAGGATAAAGGTCATCGTAAGCCAAGTGTAGCAGAACAAAATGAACTCCAGGACCTTTTAACAGAATTACTTTAACCATTCAGAAAAGAATTTGATTTTCTTAGGTTGAAATCTTATAAACTCGGACTGAGAAATAGATGCAATTTTGACAGGATAAAATGTGAATTCTGTGCAACTTTAAGTAACATGATCATTCAACACTGTACACAAATTTACATTTGCTAAAGATTCCTTTTTCTGCTTGGTCATGTTTCTATTTGTTGAGCGCATAAGAGAAAGCACATGCTATGTCTCTTCTGTCAGTTGACAGGTCTTTCTCTGAAGGAATTCACTGACCATCTGTCTTATTAATCGAACATTGGAGATGCCATGCATCCAATCTCCTTGAAGAGAAGAATGCACGCGCCATCCATCCAGGCGTGAAGATAAATTAAATATACATGAAGACATAGTCTCACAACTAGGGGTCATGTTGCATGCTTTCGGAGGGGAGGTAAACCAAACACTGACAAAGAAGCAACTTGGGTACTTAATCAAATAATACAGTCATTAGACCTTAATCGTCCTGGTCAGAAAGCTGTCTGTTAAGCCACATTACAGATTTCTCATTGAACGTCATTTTTGTGCGTGTGTGTGTTTGTGAGTACCTACTATATTTTGGGGGCAAATTTGTACCCAGAAGTGACCGAAACCTGACAAAGGGACGTCCTCGTTTGTAAATCTGGTATAACAAAGTAATTCAAGTTTTTGTATTTTTTTTTTTAAATGCAGAATGTTTTGTGTGATGGGCAGGTTTAGGAGAAAGGTTAGTGTAAGGGGATAGAATATACAAGAGAGAGAGAGAGAGAGAGAGAGAGAGAGAGAGAGAGAGAGAGAGAGAGAGAGAGAGAGAGAGAGAGAGAGAGAGAGAGAGAGAGAGAGAGAGAGAGAGAGAGTAGACAGTGCAGTTGTACCAGTTATTTTATGCTGGTATTGTTCATTCGCTAAAGAAACTCCAAATACTACACTTGTGGTGATGTAAATTGAATTGTATTGTGTTGTATTACATTGCGACCATAAATTATTTGGATAATGGTATGTGACTTTTTTTTTTTTTTTTGCACCTACATCTGGTATGCAGGAACCGGTAAAGCCGAAAAGTCCATTGGCGTTATCACTCTTCATGACTCTGAGAATGGCGCTAGGTCTGGGCATTGGCAGACGGGCTCCACCTTGAACAGCAACCAGCTGTAGGTGGAAAACCTCCTCACCCTCCTCTTCTTGATCGTCCCGTACTTGGACTAAAAACGACTTCAGTTTCTCCTCCTGTCTGTACGTCAGGTACCCTGACACGTTGTGGAGGTCGGTCTTGGCTGGTTGGTTGTGTAGCTCGTGAATCTCAGAGCGGTTGAGCCAGCTGGAGTACAGCCGGAGGTCTTGTAGTAGACCAGTGAAGCGCTGTTCACCATCTGGGTTGGAACCGATCCTAATAGGTGCAGCATCTGTACGGAGGAAGTTAAATGTAAGGATTTAGGATGGGTGGTGACGCTTTGTGGGTAAAGATCTGGGCTTGCAACCACAATGGTATGTTTAAACCCCAGAAGATCTTGTGCTTGAATTTTACCCCAGGTTGCTCCATGTGTGTGGATTTCGGAAGACAACGTGAGGTGCTTGTCATGCTAAATGGCAGGTCGTTAAAGGGATAGTTCACTTTGAAATTAATTTTTGATATGTTTTAGCTTACCTAAAGGGCATCCAAAATGTAGGAGTCTTTGTTTCCGCAATAGTTTCAATTTTGATATTTTTAGGTCAAACCGTTCTTGTCTGTCTGTCATATAATGGAGGTAAAAACGATTCGCTTGGATCCACAAAACCGCTCGTTTTGCGTCTTATGCCATCATTGTGTACTTACGAATCATTAAATCATGTTTAATCTGGACCCCATAAACATCCATGATATGACTGACAGAAAAGAACGGTTTGACCTAAAAATATCAAAATTGAAAATACTGTGGAAACAGACACTACATCTTGGATGCCCTTGAGGTAAGCTAAAACATATCAAAAATTAATTACAGTAACCTATCCCTATAATATGTAGTAAGCTAAGGTGTTCTGAGTGCTTTTCTAGGTAGCTGCTTACAAGACAAAGTCAAAAAAGCTTGGTCCCTAAATATGGCTCAGGTTTCTACTTTAATGTAAGTGTAACAACCTTTTTCTTATTTTTATTTTTATTTTTTAAATTCAAGTTTAGAAAAACTAGAAGACCTAGAAAGAAAGAACACACCTAATACCAAAGTATAAAATAATAAATAAATAAAATAAGATTATTTTATTATTATTATAGTCCTCAGTTTGTGCTGCTCTCTGACCATAGGTGTTCTGAGTGGTGGTTGGTAGGTGTGACCATGGGTGTTTATATGCAAGAGTGTTTGGCATGGTTTGGTTGCTTTTAATGTAAGTCTATGGGACTTTTTCTTCTCGTATTTCACCAATGAAAATCATGTTGCATCATAAATTCACATAATCTATGCTGCAGACTTAAAGCAGAACTACATATAAGAAACAGCAGTCTATTCAAGCAAGCACAGTCTTTGATCCAGCAATAAAACTTTGTGTGAAAACCATCAGTGAAATTTCTTTGTAGAAATACAACATTTTTGTGTCCCTTCCAATCACCATTGACATAGCCTTCTTATTGGGCAGGGATAACCCATTATATAAGCAGCTGGAGAGGAGGAAAACTTTCTATGAAGTGACAGCAGTGAAATTGGCATAAAAAGGGTAGAGTTCATCCTCATTGGTTACACCAGCTTCAAGCAGTAACCTCCTGACCACCAGAGAGACATTCAAAGGCACACAACTGTACAAATTGAGGAAATACGCTTCATGGACCCCAAACAAGAACATTAAACAAAGGCCGTAATCACCGGTTAAGCTAACAATCCGAGACGATCTCAGATATCCTTGCCGTTTATGTGTACATTCACTTGACTGACAATGGCATAAGAGACGTCAAGAAAGTCTTAGTGGGGGCTCTTTTGTTTTCAGTTAGAGAGAGAGTATGCCGACTGCCTTTATGTGCTGTTAACAATGTCCAGAAGTGGCCCAGCGTTCATTCAAGCGTGTCTTCCTGTGAAACACTAGACAATAGCACAGGGTTCTCACAACAGGCTCTTACCAGATATGGGCCAGAAGAATGGATGAGGAACCACATCGTATTGCTTGACCAACACAAGCATTAGGAATTTCTCTTTAAGGAGAACTTAAGCAAATTAAGTAAATATGTCAGAGGTGGTTTCCTTATTTGTAATGCAGTTGTTCCCACTGATTTTATTTCAGCATCCCAAACTTTCTCTATGATTCTAAGTAAGCCTTTGATCAAAATTATGTGAAATTATGAAAATGTTTTTAATGAAGCCATGAAATAAAGGGTAGAATAACCAAACACGGTATATTATCTAGTTATTTATTAATTTGTTAGAATTGTTAATATGTTATTAAATCAATACAATTATACTAATGTCGGTGTGTTTATATATTTACACAATTTATAAAATAAATAAAAAACAAAAATAAAAGTAAAATGTGGTCCCTAAATATGGCTTAGGTTCCTTCTTTAGTGCAAATCTTTAAAATATATTTTGAAAATTACGAAGGACAAATGACAACAATCTGCAATAAAAAAAATACAAATTGTACTCACCATTTATAATGGCTTCTCCTTTTAGACTCTTAATTCCCCCAGGGATTGGGTTCCCATCCAGATAAAACTCAATGATTCCATCTTCCACAGCAATGATGACATGAACCCATGTATTATCCTCTACAAATTTAGTGGCAGTAGCTCGGGCCACCTGTGTGCTGTTAGATCCTCTGGTTGTGTAATGAAGCATAACAGTAACGTGGGACTCATTGGTCTGAACCTGAACTCCATAATAGATAGTTCCATTCCCGTTGCCTTTAGAAATGATAAACCCATCTGTATTGGGCTTGGGCATCAGCCAGACTGACAGAGTGAAGTTAGCCAGGTCCTGTGGAACCTGCAGATGGGTTTCTGGACTGATGGACCCATACGCTCCTGGAAGTCCGGAGAAGAAGAATGCATCGGTGCCTGCATGGCGTCTCCTGGCATGTGGTCGGAGCTCAACAGCCTGTGGAAATGAGGCCATCAATATCAGGTCTTCCATGGGCGGCAGACCATGTGGGAAAGCTCCTGACAGGATTTCCCAGGCCACACGCACATCTCCGAAGGTGCCTTGCTGTCGAAGTATGGTGAAGGATGTGACATCCAACATGTCATTGACTGATAAGATGTCTTCTGCTACCTCACGCTCCAGACTCTCAGGGGCAATAGCGAAAACTCCAAATGGGTCGTCATTGAAGGGAATGAGAACGGATGCATTGAGGTCTTTATTTGCCAGTTTTCCGCCTTCACCAGGATAGCCACCTACAGACAACATTTTTTCATGTTGGTCACCAGCATTAGGTATATTTTGCAAGCTGGAACCAGAGATCACATTAGGCATTTTGACAGATAGGGTATCTATTATTACCCACCATTTAAAGGGTTAGTTCATCCAAAAATTCTGTCAGTATTTACTCACCCTCATGTCATTCCAAACCTCTATGTGTTTGTTTGTTCTGCTGAACACAAAGGAAGATATTTGGAAAAATGTTTTAATTACACAGATCTCATTCCCCATTGACTACCATAGTATGGATTTTTTCCTACTATGGAAGTCAATGGGGATTGAGATCTGTTTTATTAAAACATTCTTCCAAATATCTTCCTTTGTGTATAGCAGAACAAATAAAGACATAGAGGTTTGGAACAACATGAGGGTGAGTAAATGCTGACAGAATTTTCATTTTTGGGTGAACTAACCCCTTCGATTTTCATATTTTAATGATAATAAGCCATAAATGATGGACGGTTTCCAGATTTTTCCATCACTGGTAGAAAAAATTCTGTCAATGATGGAAAATCTTCGGTTAATGCGACCTCTGGTTGTAACCATAATGGGATGCTGGTTGCTGGTTTTGTAGTCACACCAGCTAGGCTACACCAGCTCCTTTTCCTTTAGAATAGCATGACTATGCTGGTCCACCAACAAGACCAGCACTATATTAGCATAAACCAGCCTGGACCAACATGGAATCCATGCTAGTATATGATTTCCAGCACGGATGCAACTGTGTAATAGATTAGCACATATTAATATTAAAACTTAAAGACCTCATGAAGCAAGTGCATGGTGTAAGACTTTTCAAAGGGATTATGCCAACTTTTTAAAATAATTAATAGATTTTACTTACATTAGATAGTTAGTTAGGTAGTAATGTTAACCAATTATTGGTTTCAGGTAGCATCAATCTCAATCTAGAGAGCATGTGATTGGACAGAAATATGCGTAGTGTAGGATGTCATCAATATTTTGGTCCATTTTTCCAAAAAAG
Organism: Pimephales promelas; assembly: GCF_988280905.1. NCBI lineage: Eukaryota > Metazoa > Chordata > Actinopteri > Cypriniformes > Leuciscidae > Pimephales > Pimephales promelas. The sequence goes on from NC_142772.1 coordinate 22,416,022, forward strand.
AAAGACTGCAGACTAGCATATACTGTAGATTTCTTTCATTGGGGTCTTTAAGAATAATTATTTAAATCATTGACCACTGACATTGACTTTACCTGAGACGTTCATAAGTCTGAGCTCATAAAACTCATTGAACTCTGGGAGCTTGTCGGAGATGGCTTGAAGAACAATAGGTTTTGTCTTCTCCCCTGTGCCAAATATTATAGAACCAGATGTGTTCAGAAATTCCTGGTGAGGTTCAAGGGGGGTGTCATTGGCAAACAGCTGCCAGTATATTGTGACATTGCCAAAGTGTCCTTTGTCTCGAAGAACACTGGACACACAAATGGAAACAGAACTTCATAGACAGAAGACCATGGTTGCTTCATTTCAAATACTAAAAGCCAAAATCAGTCAGTGCTGTAAAATTAACATCTGGTTCAACTGTATATTAGAGATTGGCAACTCACTAAAAGTTATTGGTTCTTCCCTCCTCCACTGGTTTTTGAGTGGAATCCAGAGAGAATATTCCATTGGCATCATCATTGGCCTCGATCACCACTGTTGCAGTGTCTTGACCATATACCACGGCATCACCTGAAAAAATCAATTCACAAACACAATTATAGGATACAAGTACAGAATTATTCTCATAATACCATAATACTCACACAATAGCAGGGTAGGTCATTAAATCCATCTGCATCAACCACCCATGCACTCACTCACCCATGTACAGTATTCACTCACACACTCCCTCCCACCCTCACTCACTCACCCAATTTAAATTTAAATTTAAATTTCAAATGTGCTTTATTAGCATGACTGTGTAACACAATGTTGCCAAAGCATCAACATATTATATATAAATAATAAAACAAACAAGTAAAATATATAAGTATAAATCATGTCATATGTAGCATTGCAACTAAATCTTAATAAATAAATAAGTTGGTTCACTCTAGAGGATTAGCTGTCTCTGGCATTGTGAATAGCTAACACATATTAGGCGCAAGTGCAGCTGTACTTTCATTTTCTCTGAGTAAGAAGGCCATTTTTTCAGTGTCACTCAGTTCAAAGAATGATAGAATCAGGGTTTCAAATCTGGGCAGAAAAGTTTCTCTTATATTGGTATATTTTAAACAGAAGAACATAAAGTGTTCCTCATCCTATATGTGCTGTAGATCACAGTGTCTACTCTGCTCTCTCTCTCTCTGTCCATGTTTGTCTATGTCTTGCTCTCTCTATCTCTAGATAGATAAATATATATTTGAAACGAATGAATTTTAAACGAATATACTGTATATACATTCGTTTCAAATTCATTCATTTCAAATTCAAACAAAATCCTGTCATCTCCTCCCTTCCTTTTCCATGCATGACGTGCATGTTCAAGTAAGCCAGATATGCACAGATTCTGATCATGGTGACTTACGAGTTGAGTATCTGCGCTATGTCTGCACAGATTGGGTTCACACAGACCCCACCAAAGTGAGTAAACATAAATAGTAACACACCAAATTGGCCAGTAAGTAATTGATTTTCAGTAATTGCCAGAGATGATTTTCACCCACCGATTGGCGGGTGTTAATTTCAATCCCTGTATCTATATTCCATTACACTTACAGAATAGCATTGACATATTACAAATAAAATGTTTACGATTTTCACAACAAAGAATTCAAATAATGATCATTATTAAAGCTTGATCAAGCATGAATCAAGACAGATTTATAATGAAGAATAGAGACATTTTGCCTTATTTTAAATTTCTCATTAACAAATGCTTATGCTTTAAAATTTGTGGCAACGCATTAGCTCAACATTCACTTTGCGTAACTGTCACGCTAAATACTGTATCATTCTACACCAGACACTGTTGTTCTTGGTACAAGCTAACCACATCAGTCATATTAATCTCATATCTCAGCATCACATCATGCTAACGCCGAGCATGCATCTGAACGCAGTCCCTCAGAAAGCTCTGGGTGGGTTTGTTTTGTGATGTGCAGAAGGACAGTTCAGTAATTAACTTTCTACAGTCACCCAACACTTTTCCTGAATGTGTGTGTGTTCCACAATGAAAGGATTAGAGAGGGCTTTTGAGAGTCAAGACCAATCAACAGAGCTTTGTGTGAATCAAAACAAATGTTTAATGGGCTGGATTTATTGGCTCTGCAGAACAGTTGAAGAGTTGGAGAGCAGGATTTGTCTCTCAGAGTGGGAATTTAACGAAGCTAATTAGGTGATATAGACAATGCACATAAAACATGGAGATTTGTAAGACTGGCACCCAAACTAATGCATCACAATTCACAAATCAAACTTCAATGAAAGTTGAAAGGGACCAAAAGTTTGCAACATAAAATGCGCTGAATGTCTGGTTAATTAAAACTTAATGCAGAGGATGAGGCAAACCTGTAGCATTGAAGAGAACTACGTAGAATGGTTCATCCGTCTCTGGTAGGTCATCATCTACCACAGCAACTGATATGTTCTTCATCCACTCTCCAAAATCAAAGACCAGCATTGAGTCGTTACGCTGTGGAGTGAAGTCACCTGGTGATGTGTCACCATACTCAAAACGGTACTTTACTGTGGTGATAAAATTAGCCAGTCCAGCTCGCAGAATGGTGAAATTGGCCACACCCCCTTCTTGCACTCTCTGAACCACAGGCTCTAGAAAACACATTACAAACAATATGACGTTTTATATTGACAGTGAGCAAATATAACATAGCCTACCACATCAATGACCTGGATTGGCAAAGGAGTCTATTACATAAGAAAAATCAGTAAGAATTTTGTTTTTATGTTGTTGTTGCATTAATGTTGTTTTTGAAATATGTTTCTTATGCCCAACAAATATGAATTTATTTGATCAAAATTCAGTACAAGCAGTAATATTGTGAAATACTTTTATAATGTAACTCTTGCTAAAAAAAAATATTAATTTGTTAATATACTCTATATACAATTCTCGCAATAGTTGCTTTATTTCCCACAATATGAATTTACACAATGTGACTTTCTTACTTATTTGAAACTTTAGCATGCGGTTTCAAAATCCAGCATAAACCAGCAGGAATTATATGCAGGAGGCTCATTTGTAACCTTTTTTGTCTTCAAATGAACATTTTCATTGTAATATTACAAACATACCGGCGAAATATATTGGATCATCATTCTCACGAATGCTTAACCTTGCACTGAGATTCTTTCCTAGTCTTGCTCCACCAGTTGTATTCAGAAGGGTGATGGTGAAATTTTCAATTTTCTCTGGGATCTGCATCAAACGAAAGATAATTTTGTAATATCCATATGTGTGTCCTCAATAAACAGAAGTATCCCTAATTGCTAAAGCTTACCTCATCTGGCACAGAAAATAGGGTCAGGTTCTTCAAGTACTCCCCTTCAACAAAGAGGATCTCACCCTGTACTGGGTTGATGTCTCCTGAATGGGTTGGCTCAAGAATCCAGAAGACTGACACGTTCCCAAACCTACCCCTGCTTCTCCCAATTGGATAGGATGCTATCAGAGATCATAATGCGATTGTATTTACTGAAAAACAACTGAAACTAAAAGATAAAAAAGTAAAGTGACCCAAAGCTGTAGCTTAATCTCTGTACCTGACTGAACATCCATGGCTTTACTCTCATTGATGGTGAAGTCTTGGCCAGATTGAATGAACTCAATGACCCCAAATGGGTCATCACTCTTACGCACGGTAATGTTGACCTGCCTTCGGTTACCAAGGCGACTAGCTGGCGTGCTGTGGCTACTAAGAACCACTGAGAATGTCTCATCTAGCTGAAGACAAAACATCAGACAAAATTTTATAAGTCAGGCTTACTTATAATTGTAATTTCAAAACATACTGTATGTGAAGTGTTAACATTAAGGAAAATGTAAGAAACTTGTAGATCATCGTACATGACACAAAGTCTGTTCATTATAGGGTATATGACAATCCTATAATCTCCACTAATCATTAGTCCCGAGGACGTACCTCTGGTATCCCATCAGGCTTTGCTACTAGGGCCACCATTACTTCTCTCTCCCCTGGCTGGAACTCTAGGATCCCCGTGGCACCATAAAACTGAGCATTTCCAGAAGGAATCACTGTATATCTTATGAGTTGGTTGAGTAGCTGGCCCTGCTCTCGGCTCACCCTCAATTCAACAGTCTCCCCCTCCTGCACAGCCAACAAATCAGAGTGAGTGAGTGAGTGAGTGAGTGAGTGAGTGAAGGAGAGAGTGAATGAGTGAGAGAGTGCATGGATGGTTGAGTGAGTGAGTGAGTGACTGAGTGAGTTAGTGAGTGAAAGAAGGGGAGAGTGAATGAGTGAGTGAGTGAGTGAGTGCATGGGTGGTTGAGTGAGTAACAGAGTGAGTGAGCAAGTGAGTGAGTGAGTTAGTGAGTGAGTGAAGGGGGAGTGAATGAGTTAGTGAGTGAATGGGTGGTTGAGTGCATGGGTGGTTGAGTGAGTGAATGGGGAGAGTGAATGAGTGAGTGAGTGCATGGGGAGAGTGAATGAGTGAGTGAGTGCATGGGTGATTGACTGAGTAAGTGAGTGAGTGGGTGAGTGAGTTAGTGAGTGAGTGAAAGGGAGAGTGAATGAATGAGTAAATGCATGGGTGGTTGAGTGAGCGAGTGAGGGGAGAGTGAGTGAGTAAGTGAGTGAAGGGGAGAGTGAATGAGTAAGAGAGTGCATGGATGGTTGAATGAGTGCATGGGTGGTTGAGTGAGTGAAGGGGAGAGTGAATGAGTGAGTGAGTGCATGGGTGGTTGAGTGAGTAAGTGAGTGAATGAGTGAGTGAGTGAGCGGGCGGGTGAGTGAGTTAGTGAATGAGTGTAGGGGAGAGTGAATGAGTGAATGAGTGCATGGGTGGTTGAGTGAGTAAGTGAGTGAATGAGTGAGTGAGTGAGCAGGTGAGTGAGTTAGTGAATGAGTGAAGGGGAGAGTGAATGAGTGAGTGAGTGCATGGGTGGTTGAGTGAGTAAGTGAGTGAATGAGTGAGAGAAGGGGAGAGTGAATGAGTGAGTGAGTGCATGGGTGGTTGAGTGAGTAAGAGAGTGAGTGAGTGAGTTAGTGAGTGAGTGAAGGGGGAGTGAATGAGTTAGTGAGTGAATGGGTGGTTGAGTGCATGGGTGGTTGAGTGAGTAAACGGGGAGAGTGAGTGAGTGAGTGAGTGAGTGCATGGGTGATTGACTGAGTAAGTGAGTGAGCGGGTGAGTGAGTTAGTGAGTGAGTGAAGGGGAGAGTGAATGAATGAGTAAATGCTTGAGCGAGTGAGTGAGTGAGTGAGTGAGGGGAGAGTGAATGAGTGAGTGAGTGAGTGTATGAGTGAGGGGAAAGTGAATGAGTGAGTGAGTGAGTGAGTGAGTGGCTTGGTGGTAGGATGGGTGTTTGAGTGAATGGATGGGAGGTTGAGTGAGTGGGTGAATGAATCAAATGAATGAATCAATCACTCAATCAATCAATGCCTTACATTGATCAACCAAGGTCCTTTAGAGACTGGTGAAAACTCAAATATTCCTCCAGGGTCATCGTTCTCCAGAATGACAATTTCTCGGCTGGTGAAACCTGGTTTCAGAATCTGGTTGTCCACATTTGTCCTATAAAACAACATGGTGTTAATGAGTGGCACTGTAATGTAATATTATTAGAAAGCTGAAAAATACTGTATGTACTATACATACAGTACTATATTTATGTCTTATAAATATGTGCATACTGCCTAAAACAGAACATTCTGTCCATTATAATATACCATACTGTAACAAACCATTTGCCAGATTTATATTTTGTGTGTATGAGTTTGTTCAATTTGAAAGCGTATTAAATATGCTTGACCAAAGGCTTCTTGGTTAAGCTGATTTGACAAGTCATGTTTTAAAGCAACCCACTATCCTCCCTCCTCAGCGGGGGTCTTGTGCATAAACTGAGCTTGGCCTGTGCACTGAAGGCTCCAGATAATTAGTAAAATGGCTGACAAAGAGCTTGCAGGAGAAGTGTTCCAAACAAACACATTCAGAGGATGTGCTGCATGCATACAAACACTGATGTTTTTACAGGATAGAATAAAGGATTTTGGTAAATGAGGTGTTCAATGAGTACAAGCAGCATTTGATTGCATCCAAGTTCAGTAACCCCAAACATATACAAACACACTCTTGCAATTCATTTCACACACCCAAATAAAAGAGACATCCCCCATCGAAACATTAAGACAAAGCCCCTGAAAGTTCAGAGTGGATACTTTTTCACATAAAGAGTTGATTCACACCACACAAAAAGGCAGTCTCTCTAGTACGCACTTACCCAAAGTACACTACAAAGCGAGCAGTTTCTACCCTACGAAGGAAAAGTGAGGGAGGACAAAGAAATTCCCGGCACAATGATTACAAGATAAACAAACACTTTGATTAAATCAAAACTGCACACTGTACGTGTGTAGCCTATAATGGATCCAATGGACTCTTATGCCTTAAAATGTCTAAAAATTATTATAACAAGTTAAACAGACCTGTCCAATGTAAGAATGACAGTCTCATTGATCTCTGGGATGTTGTCAGCCATCACAGTGATGTTAATTGTTGCTTCACTTTGTCCTGAGAGGAACTTGACTGATCCAGTGAACGGTGAAATGTCACCATCAGTGACATCTTCTTTGTTCTCGCCAGTGGGCCGCAGCCTCCAGAAGACCACTGCCTGACCGTCAGTCCCATCTCGCCTCAGCTGAAGAGTTATCTAAAGGAAGAGAGAATCATTTTTTTTTCTTTTTTTTCTCTATCCAATTATACAGTAGGGTCCAAACGTCTGAGACCACATCAAAAATCTGGGATTTTAAATCTGCATTAAAATGGATTTTGAAAAATGTAAAATAAATAAATAAATAAATAAATAATATGTCCATGAGAGTCTTGTATACCAAGCTGCTGTTTGAATCTTCTGGTTCCAGCGCCACCACTGTCTGATTACTGGTGAAGCCAATCTCTCCATTAGCAATATCAGGTGTGATGATCAGGGATATGTTTAAAGCTCCTCCAAAACGAGGACTCACAGATGGGATCAGTGGGGTGATGTTCTCCAACTGCACACTGTCCAACTAAGGAGAGACAAAAAATGTACCTCATACAGCAGTTTGCAACAAATCAGTGAAAACATTATCAGTAAAAAGGAAATTAACTTTCCAAAAAATGTCAATTGGAAATGTTTAATTATCTTGAAAATCATGCCTCTCAAACAAGCAATTCAAATGCTTGGTCATCCTTTTCGGAGATGCCATCATAGTATTTGTGCTGTCATAGCATCTTTCAATGGCTCTTGAATTGCTTCTCTGCATTGCTAAATCAACAAGACAAGACAAATCCCATGGCAACCAGACCAGAGGCCTAAGTTTTGTGTCTGTAGGATTTTTTAAAGGTTTTTTGAAGAAGTCTCTTATGCTCAACAATGCTGCTTTTATTTGATAATGTAAAAGCAATATAACCCTGTGGTTTAAACCATGCTAAATTTTTTTCAGGATGAATATAAAGTTCAAATGAACATCTTTTTTCTTTTTCTTTTTTTTTTTTAAACACATAATCACAACATTGCTAAACAATGAGCCACAGACTGTCGATGCTTTTAGGTACTAAAAGGGTTAGGGTTAAATGAATTAGAAACTCTTAGAAGAAGCTTCACAGAGAAACTTCAACCTACTTAATTTAAAATAAATAAATATTCATAATTAAAGTCATGTATTTCATACAGCTTCTTTTAACAGCTTCTTTTTTATCAATATACGCGTTTCTTGACATTTTCAGAAGGTCTTTGAATAACATGTCCTACCTGTATGAGGAAATGAGCCCCATTCTGCAGAAAGGCATCAATTCGAATGGGTAAGATGAGTTCAGCTTGTGACTGACCAGAACTGAACAGCACACTGTTGACACTGGTACCATTCAGCACCCCATCCCTGGGTCGTGAGGGGTCCAGTGGTCTGGCAGGTATGTAGAGGGCAGTTAGGGTAAGTCGTACCACTCCCATGGTCCCCCCTTCTCGGAGGAAGCTAAGTGACAGGAAGCGTCCCTCTGGCTGACTCTGAATACTTTGATTCTTTCTAGGATGAAAGCCAAATTGACCATAGACATCATCACTATCTTGTATGAAGAACACCATCTGTGAAGGAAGAGCAGTATAGTTTAGTTTCTTAATAAGAATGTGTCTGTTGTGTGTGTGTGTGTGTGTGTGTTTGTACATAGTCCTTGCATTCTTGTTTGTGTTATACACCTAAATGAAAGGCTCATTATGCGGGTCTGTGTCTTCTCAGTTGTGAAGCACCTAATTATTCATGACAAGGGGTTGGGCCGTTCACACCCCATGCATATTGCTTTTCCAAACAAAAAAATGTTTTTCACAATTTAAAACAATCTATTGTTTTATGTGAATAATTAGGCATGATGATGATTTTCAGATCATTTTGAAGCAAAAACTCTAGGTGACAACATCCATTAGTCTTGCAAAGTCTTGTGGACACATATTTCGTATGTGTTTTGTGGCCTTATTTCCGAAACTTTAATTTTTAGTTTTTTCAATAACCACGCATAAACAATATTCTCTCAAAAATACAAACATGTACATACATGTTGCTCACATATTATGGTAGCCCTGTTTGTGCTAAATAGAGTGTAATTTCACCTGTGTCATTAATGTGTTTATAAGCAACTGAAAAAAGCACAAATGTCAGGGGCAGTGCATGTCAAAACATCCTAAGGACCCCAAAAACATCTTCGACCCCAGAGGGTTAAAGTTTTCTCTTGCAATAAACTCTAACATAACCTGATATGTTCCTCCCTATATAGAAACCTGTAACAAGCAGCAATAAACAAATGTCACCATTCATTACAGTAACATCAGACTATCTGCGTAAAACTCACAGTGAACTAATCTTAGAAAGCCCTTCTCTTTCATTAGACCTCACGAGAGCGTAAAAATAGCATTCATGAGCTAGTTTATTACTCTGTCATTTACCCAAGACTCATCAGACCAAGGCACAATACCTCTCTAAATATTTGTTGTAGTACTGCAATTTGGGGATTTTATCAGTGAATTTAAGGAAAGTTGACATAAATAGGCTTCTCACACTTAGTTTTCACATCCTCCAAAGCCAAATTCAGCTATCAAACTTCTGGTCACACTTATGGGTAACTGATGGGTTTATACATAAACACGGGTAGGATTTATTCACTCCTTTCACACATAATCAAACTTGCAACAGACAAGGTTATAAAGAGAACAAACAGCCACCCACAGGCTCTGCTGTGGGCTATTTTTTGCTGGGACCACATAAAGGGAACACCCAAGTGACACAGTGTAACAAGTAGTCTGTGATGCTGCTGTGCCAGAGAAACAGATGTCTCTCATTTTACGCCACATCCGCTTAAACGGACTTAGTGCTGCCCAGATGGTAACTAAGAACCAGCTCTGATCTGGGAACTTCCTCTTTGACAAGGGTTCTGAGCCAGAGTAAGACAACAACCTCCATGGATGTCTCACCACAAACCTCCCAGTGAGGTCCAAGAGGGATCTGCTACCATGGCTGTCTGAAATTAAGCATAAACATCTAGAATATCAAAGCGCGTGACATTTCAACATGTAGGACAAACAGTACCCGGGCACACTATGAATAATAATATTTCCCTTCTAAAAATTAAAGTGCTTCAAGTTGTCATCAACGTCAACTCGCAAATCTTTCATAACTAAATCCAGCTCAAAATTGAGCAACCACCGATCTCTGATCTGCAATCCAAACACATTCAAACGTATTAGTTAAAAACCAAACACATGCCAAGCACTCACTTCCATAGGCTCATCCACTTCAGCCCCTCCTTGTACAGATTCTGGGATCAATCTGAGGAGGAAGGCCTCTGCTTCTTCAGGAAGGTTGTCTTGAGTGATGTTTAAAGGCAGTACAGCATTCATCTGGCCCTCAGCAAACCTCAGGATACCTGATGAAGGGTTAAGGTCGGCAGAGACCGGAGTCCTATCAATGGAGTTTCTCGTAATATTCCATCGAACTGAAACAGCTCCATGAGTTCCTCCATTCCGTACAATGATCATACCTTCGTATCTGAGACAGAGAAATTGTATCAGTATATGATTTATTTAAATGTATCAAAAGTGACATTCATAATGTTACAAAATCTTTCTCTTTCAAATGCTGTTTTTTTTTTCATCAAATGATCTTGAAAAATAGTATCATGGTTTCCATAAAAAGAATTAAGGGTGACTTTACACAAAAATGAAAATTCCGTCATGAATTACTCCCCCATCATGTCGTTCCAAACCTGTAAGGCTTTCGTTCATCTTTGGAACACAAATGAAGATATTTTTGATGAAAATTAAAAGATCTCTGTCCCTCCATAGATGGCATAAACAGAAGCTCAACTGAACATACATGTTGCTCACATATTATGGTAGCCCTGTTTGTGCTAAATAGAGTGTAATTTCACATGTGTCATTAATATCTTTATAAAAAACATAAATGTCAGGGGCAGTGCATGTCAAAACATCTCAAGGATGAACACATTAATGCAAGTATCTTTAAACTGTTAACAATATCCTACTTACATCGGAGTCAGGTCTTCATTGATAATGTGTGGTTGTACGGGGGAAGGACTGATTGACAGGACTCCATAAGGCTTATCATTGGGCTCAATAGTCACGAGTGCCATAATTGGCGTCGTCAGCACCACGTCACCCAATAGGGTCTCTTCCAGAAGAACCACCTGGAAAGACTCTGCAATCTCTGGAATGTTGTCATCTCTGATGCTGAAGCGGAGTTCTGTTTCATGGATCCCTTGAGGGAAAACAACCATCCTCTCAGGCTGTAGATCCACAAAGTCGTCCAGCAGAGTAGCACTGGCCGCTCCACTGCCCGTAACGACTGCATAGGCCACAGACACAGCCCTGTCATCAGAACCGATCAGAAGACCATCCTCAGTTCTACCACGAGTAACGGTAAGAGAAATGACACCGATGTTTTCCGGCACAACCAGTGTGGGCTTGGAGAAGCGGATGGGAGCATCATTACGGGAGATCTTGATCTGCACACTGCTTCTGTTAGGATTGAGTAAAGCTCCGCCAGCTGCTTCTGTCAAACGCACTGTGAAGGTTTCATCATCTTCTGGAAGCTAAATGAGATGCAAGATAAAAAGAAACAAACTTAACGATTAAGATTAATGGATAACATTAATCCATTAAAATTAATGATAACAGAACCACAAATTTGTGTTTAGTGCATGTTCCAGGATTTTTTTTGTGTGTGTGTGTGTGTGTGAATGATTCATCAGTGTTATTCTTACAAACAAACAAACTTCTTTATGCTATTTAACTAAAAATCAGTGTTCATTGATTATTTGAACTAGAATGTTATCTTGTTAAGTAATTTTATGGCATACACACAAGAAATATGGTAAATATAGACAAAATATACATGCATGGCCTTCTTGTTTTTTAGCCTCTCTTCCCCAATAGTCTGTAAATATAACCCACTTCTCACAATCCAATCGATTTTGAATCGATGAAATCAAGTCTCGACCTGCATGTTTTTCTCATTAAAAATACACTTTCTCTCAGAAAAGTGTCTTATGGAGAAAAAAAAAAAAAAACGAGTTATGAACGGGTTTCACGTTCATTCTAGGCTGTCATTATTCATGTAAAATAATGTGTTTTTTTTTCAAACAGTAGGCTACCTTGTCATCTTGTATCATGATGCTGAAAACTACAACAGCACGACCAGGAGGAAAAGTAATGTTCCCCCTGTCTGGACTGAGATCTTCATTGGCAGGGTTTGGACCTCCAAAAATCTGTGAATTCATAAAGAAATATAGACAGAGAATATGCAATAAAATCAATATAATCTTTTTTTCATTAGCAGAGTCAAAAACTTTCTGGTAATGCTCACCTCAAAGTTGACAGTCACAGTCCCATAGGTTCCTTTCTCTCGGAGAAGAGTGAGAGGAACATATTGGCTTATACCTCTTGGCTCCTCCACAGTAATGAGGGAGGTCTAAACAGAAAGAAAAAAAATATATATCACTGTTTCATGCATGTACAGACAAAATTAGAAATTAGGGATATCAGGAACTGCATTAAAAGATTAAGAGACGAGGTCCTATGACACAGGCATCCAATTCTGCTCCTGGAGGGCCAAAGTCCTGCAGAGTTTAGCTATAATTCTAATGAAACTGAACTAGCGAATCTAAATCTTCAGGATAACTAGGTTATGTTCGGCATGGCATTCTGTCTGAGCAGGTATTTCTTTTGAATAAGTACTTACTTTCCAAGTGTTAAAAATGTATGTACGGTAGCACTTTATTTTACAGTTCCACATGTACATACAATGTACTTATTATAGTAATTTAATAACTGGGTAATAACTAGGTAGCCTACTAAACCTGAACCTAACCTTAACCCATGTAGTTACCTTATATTAACCATTTTCTTAGGTAAGTACAATGTAAGTATGCAAATGCACATCCAGTAAAATAAAGTGCAACCGTATGTTCTATGCATAGTATGGTTTTATGTATTATGAATGTAATCCCAATGCAATACATTCGTCATATTGTCACATTGTCATGTGGCTTACAGTTGCACAGGTTTGCTGACATTCACAATATTCTCCTCTCTTCAGAATATCACATTATTATTAGGAGTGTAACAATAATCGTGTCACAATATATCACAATACAAAAGTGCAACAATATGTATTGTGGATGGTGACAATTTGTATCGTGGATAGTTCACCCAAAAAAAAAAAAAAATTGAGTTTTAGTGTCAAGGCTAAATTAAACTTCTATATATAATGTTGAATTTAATGTATAATAATGCAATGGATGAATATATGTTGGTCCTGATAATGCCAAATGTCATGTTACCAGTAAAAAGAAGCCTTCATTATTTTAAATATATCTAGTGAGTGACAAAGTTCAATCATATTCGTCTCAAATAATAATATCCTATTTTCAGCTTCGGAATCATGAATATTTTTATTCTGGTGTCACCATTGTCCTGTGCATTCAGGGTACCAGCACCAAGTCCAAGCCTATTCATTTACACCCACAATGTAACATCAAATTTAGCATTTTAATCAACACTACATTTTTTGTTAACCTTTTATCATGTGTCTTAGAGTATTGCAATAATATCGTATCATGAGTTTAGTATCGTGAGATCTATCAAATGTGGCATGAGGGTATCATTACACCCCTAATTATAATCATTTATTTATTTTTGTAGTGGAAACAACCTTTCCTCTCAGGCATCTCACCCACATCACTCCCTCACTCTCACTTTCCCATCCATCTAATACACCCCTCACATCACCCCACCCACATACACCACAGATTAATGTAAAAACAGTTCACGCTTATAGTCACCCCTACCCAGCATGCTCTGAACAACTTCTTCCTGCTGTTCATTGGGAAAATAAAAAGAAACTTACTGAGTTGAAGGAAATTATTCCAAAGGCATTATCATTAGACAGGATGGTGATGGTGGCAGTATTTGGAGTTCCCACTGTGACACCATTTGATGAGCTCTGAAAAAGTAAATCATTGTAATTAGAGATTAAAAAAAAAAAAACTGTATGTGAGTGTTTGTGTGTGTGTGTGTGTGTGGTCACCGTGATTTTGCCAAGTAAGACATGTTCCTTGATCAACATATTTTGTTGATCCTGGAACAACATTCCTGTCTGAAAATATAGTCCTATATACCCCTAAAACTCGAACTAAGTTATCCCTAAAATCAGAGGGAGATCATAGTTGAATAACACTGATAGAAGCACCTAACCCTGGTTTTAAGCCTAAACTTGACATATGCAAACACCTCAAATCTGATTGGTTGATTTGAATGTTTTTTTTATGATCAACACAGATGTTGTTCCAGGAACATATTCCACTTGGATCCATATTTTTAATTTAATTTAATTTAATTTAATTTAATTTAATTTAATTTAATTTAATTTAATTTAATTTAATTTAATTTAATTTAATTTAATTTAATTTAATTTAATTTAATTTAATTTAATGAACCAATTTATCCAGAAATCCATTTAAAAAAAGGTTTCTGCAGCTGAATATGCAGAAATTTAGAATTTCAGATTAAACATATTGTATGCATATATTATGAGTGTCTATGACGCAGAGTACGAAAAATAAAGCATTGCCATGTTTTTGAGCACCCCATTAAAATGAGCTTTTACCAGCTGTAATAGAGATTTCTTTCAGCAAAAGAGCTCTTGTTGCAGTGGCAGCACAGTCATGAAATACAGTACACACGCTCAGGCAATTCCCTGCTAGCCCGCAAATCCCGTGACTGAGGTCCAGCTTGGTACCAAAACGCACAAACGCTCTCCTTCCTCCTTCCACTGCAGGGTGTGAATACTTTCAGTTTTCCCATTATGTTTTTTTTTTTTTTTTTGGTCTGTCAATAATTAGAATTTGTTTAATGTAAATGTCTCTTAAGGGCTGTCTTGGTTTCCTTTTAGTGCCTTCAGCTTGGGTTTCATTTCATGCCAGTGGTCTTTTGTTACCCTTAAGTTGCCCCATTCTGCCAGCCTAAGGTTCATTTGTTAAACAGTGGACAAGTAGACAGTGGAGCCATGACCTGTTGTCATTAATCACTCACTGTCAACAGACTGGGACACCACAGTAAAGAGAGGCACTGCTATGAGAAAGACATCCTTAGACAACACATAAAGGTGATGGATGTACTTCTATTTCAGTTTAATGTTTACGAGATGACTAAAAGTAAGCCAGTTGTTGAATCCTCAAATTTCTAAATAGTGTCTTCACTCAATGACGTAGACACAAACAAATGTGTTCATGAAACGTGCATAAAAAGCTTTTGATGAACACTGTATAATTTGTGTCTGTATATCATCCCTTATTTGTAAGGGTTGCAGCCATTTGTTGAACAAGTTGAATGTGTGAGGCTTCCGGTGTCAGATGCTTCCAGTTGTATTAGCTGTACAAAAACAGTCCGTTATGCTGCTTGACATTGCAAATTGGTATTTGTCATTATATAATTTTTAATTTATTATAGTAAACATAAACACACTGGTTTAGCACAGATGATTTAACAGTTTACATCACTTTTCTATTCTATTCTATTCTCATAGTATTACATGGGTAGTGAATCGGAAGTCTCACACTCATGTTTTAACAAGTTTTAACATAATAACGGTGTTTAATGTGTTTGATATTTGATATTTCTCAGGGATCATTAGAGAGCTGAGAGTGATGAAAGACTTTAAAAAAAAAAAACGGTTGTGTGAGAAAGAAAGCCCGTATATGGTAGTTGTGGGTGTGTTTTATGCAAATATCTAGCCTTTGGTATATGGCTACTCATTAACATTAGAATGAGGTAAAGAACAAATGCATGCGTGCACACACGTGTTGCGATTTTTTTTGTGTGTGTGTGTGAGAAGTTCTTCTGTGTATATAAATGTACATAATCATTAGTAAATGAGACCCAGAGTCCCAGTGTCATCTTCTGGATCAACTTATATTTTGCAGTTTTATTTGGTGCCACTAGTGGTGCATAAATGAAACTCCTATGAGATTATCCTCCTTTGCGTGTTATAGGAAGCTTATTTCCAGGCTTGTGCTTTTCTTATAGTGATTAGCTTTGCATAACGGCTCTTTAATGTTACAACACTGGCAGTTGTGGTTGTCACAGTTGGTTATTTCGCTTGAAGGTGACTTCTAACGTAGGGTTGCTGCCCTCAGTGCCATTACTTAACCCTTATGAAAAGTTAGTGGAACCCATCAAATAATACTATGCAAAGGCTTATGGCCCATTGAGCTGTGGCTGATGAGTTGACAAGCTTTCAGTGCTTTCCACTCAAGCAAGAATTTCAACCATTCTGGGATTCCCACTCTTACAAATGGGCAGAGGAAGCGCAGAGGTAAAGGAATAGACATCTGTCTCTATCTCACATACACAGACACATTTGAAACTCATTAACTATAGGTGATGAAACCTATCATTTCTATATACCTATCAACCTATCAAACCTATGATATCACAAGCAACAAGGCATTTTCTGTTCAATCAGAATTGTCCTTTTTTTCAGTTAACAATATTTAAACTTCCTTTTTGAGAATATATATTTTAAGTTTTTGTTTTCATCTGCACTGGAAAATGTTTTATTGTTTTGGCATTCATTTCATAAAACACTTAAAACCAATTACAACCAATATTATGACCAATATTTTTTTAATGAATTGAAATACAGCTGAAATAAAAATGTAACCGTGATAAAATCTGAAGATTTAAATAACTTGGGGGGTAAAAGTACTAAAATTACTCAAAGTAAACTGAAATAAAAATAAATTAAAAAACCTTTTTTACCTTGCTCCTTTCTGTGACGCACGTTTGTGACTCTCCGGTTTGAACTCGTTTATCAAAATGAACAAATCTTTTTTTCGTGTCATTTGGTTCATTCAACAAACGAAAAGAACGAGTTGACTCGGGAAAAGATTCGTTCATTTTGATGAACGAGTTCCAATAGGAGAGTCACGAACGTACATCACAGAACAGAGCAAGGCGACCATTTGAGCTTATAAAACTTAAACTTTTTTTTTTTTTTAAATGAGCGATCATTTCACTTGATCGTCTGAAATCGTTTAAAGCCCTTTGTACAGTTTGCCCTGAAACTGTCTTTTGGACCTTGAATCGGTTGGTTCTCATTGAACTCCATTATGTGGAGAAAAATCCTGGAATGTTTTTATCAAAAACCTTAATTACTTTTCGACTGAAGAAAGAATGACATGGATATCTTGGATGACATGGGGGTGAGTAAATTATCAGTAAAAGTTTTTTTTTTTTTTTTTAAAGTGAACTACTCCTTTAAGAACCCTATGGAGGAGTGATCCAGCTCTCAAATTTAATAAAAAAAAAATATCTTAGTTTGTGTTCCGAATATGAACGAAAGTCTTACGGGGTTGGAACAACATGAGGGTGAGTAAATACTGACAGAATTTTCATTTTGAGGTGAAATAACCTTTTAAGTCCCGGTTTCACAGTCAGGGCTTAAATTAAGCCAGGATTAGGCCTTAGTTCAATTAGGGAATTTAAGTAGCTTTATTAAAAGTGCCTTTTAACTGATGTGCATCTTGAGACAAAACAATGGCACGGACATATTTTAAGATTTGTCATAGCTAGTTGCTTTCCGTTAAAACAGCTCAAACATGCATTTTAGTCTGAGATAGGCTAAAGCCTTGTCTGTGAAACCATTGGTCTTGCTTATAGGCACTATTGGCCAGCTTTAACAGGATTTGAACGCACACCCTTTTAATTACATGCACAGATTTTTAACCACTGGGCTTTTCCTGCAGAGAGTCAGTGTTTCTGGTTCAAGCATTACCTGCAGGCGGAGGTTGAACACAAAGGTCTCATCAGCTTCAGGTATGTCATCATCCCTCACAGCGATGAAGATAGTTTTACTGCTTTCAGAGGACAGTAGAAAAGCAGCAGCAGTTGTGGCCTCAAAGTCACCAGTGTCCTCTCCCTGAAGCTGGACAAGCACAAAATAATGCATGGAAAACATGAAGAACAGTCATCTATTGTTTTAGTTTTGGGAACAATTCTTTTAAAGCATGTTCTTTGTTTTTGTTTTATTATGCTGAACAGATATCAAGATTTGGATTTGGAGAAAACGGTTCTCAAAAGAAAACACCTCAAAGTTAGTGACGGGAAATCCCTGACCTCTTTTAAACTCAACCGGCACCATCTGGTTGACAACTGCCACCTCCAGCACATGCTTTGATGCCACCCACTGTAAGCCTCTACAAAACGGGCTCTTAGATCCTCCTTCTACAGTGAATTTATGGATGTCATTCAATGAACCAGCAACACTTGCCCACTATGCGTGCTAAACAGGCACTGCTTGCCCTGACAGTAGGAATATTTGTGTTTCTGTGCTAATTATGGCAAGATGTGCTATGATATGATTTACCAGACAGATGCTTGGGTGTTGAGACCCAACCAGCTGTTAAGGCATTACCACATCAGGCAATGCAGAAGCACGGTTAGCTCAAAGGTTCAGTGGAGCCTTAATCAAATGTCACATTTGCTTCCTATAACTAATTTATTTCTTACTCATCATGCTCGTATGTGTCCTTATGACTTAATGATACAATTGGAAGAATGCATTATGTGATATATTTAGTTACTTGATAGATTAAATAAGAAATATCTTTATGTTTTTTTTTTTTAATGTTTGTTTTCTTTGGAATTTCAGCCAATGTTTATATAAACAAATTAATAAATATTAAAATACTATTAAAACATAAAATGCAATTAAAAAATTATATATATATATACATATATATTATTTTATTTTTTCTGATAAAAGGTAGAACATTTTCTGTTCTGTATTCTGTTTCTGTATTATTTGTATTGTTGTTTTTTTGTTTGTTTTTTTTGCATTGCAATTGTTTCAAAAGTCACAAAAAAAAAAAAAAAAAAAAAAAAAAAAACTGAGAATACATTTGCATTTTCAGGCATCCAAAACGCTGTTGTTGTGTAAATGAATCGCCAAAGCACATAAAATGTTTTGCATTTTTTGTTGAAAACGATCTCATGTAAACAGCCCCTTTAGTTTATTTATTTCAATTACCAATTTTCCTATGTTCCAGTTCCCTGCGCTTCATTCGTTACCATGGATTTGATTCATTAGTTGTCGCCTGCTCATAATTGATTCACCCCGTGTTTTTAAGTTACTCATTTCATTCAGTTTGTGGTCAGGTATTGTTTATGTGTCATGTCTAACACAATGTTTCATAACCGTTCAACTTGTGGATTACTTGAGTTTGCTTTATTAGTAAATATTTTAAACTGATTTGAGTTTTGTTTGACTGAACTAAACTGTGACAGTAATCACATAAATAAAAAAAAATAGTTACACTTTGTTTTAATGTGTCCTTGTTACAGTTTAGGCCTATGCATTTAAGTAGTATATTAATAAACAACATAGGTTTTGGTTTATGGTTAGTTGCATGCAATTATGCATAATTTACTGATATTATTAGAATAAGTACATGTTATCACAAAGACACTGTAATATAAAGTGTTACCAAAATCCTTTTAAAGCCTGAAATAGCACCAAAATTGGAACATTTTGATCAGCATACAGTTTAATTTGATCAAATTGTACATTCGTTTTTATAAAACCAGGTTTGCTACATACATTAAAAACCCAAAACAACTGTCGGACACACAAACTGATAGGAACGACGATGCAGATTGCTCTTCTAAACTTACCAGAACCAGAGCTGTGACATTAACTGGATCTCCAACTCGTTCCACCACAAGACGCACTATAGCCCTGCTGCTCTCGTTCACAACAAACTGAGTCTGGCCCTGGAACCTCAGCTCTGCCGACTCAGACCTGGCACTTGTGGCGAGCAGCATCAGAACCAGGCCAGCTAGACCAAGAACAGTTGGCATTCCTAAAGAGAGAAAAAACATACAGTTCAAGATCTGCATGAAAATTCATCCAAAAAAAAAAAAAAATGTGTTTCAAACATAACAGCGTAGATTTTGAATGGTGTAAGTTCATAATTTTTGGTTGAAATATCCCTTTAAGACTTTGGAAGTCAAGATAATATGACTGTATGACTGACCCTTTCCCTTTAAGGTTCCTGACCTTGAAGGTCAGATCCCAGATATTGTCACCTGCAATAGGAGACTATTCAGACAGGCATTTATTGTGTTCTTTTGAAGAGAAAGAGACTATAAACGTTTTACTGCAGGCCTCAGACAATATCAGTCTCTTTTTTGTTTCTTTAAGACTGTTGTCATGGCTAACAACACAGAAAACATGAAGTTCAAATTCAAAACAACGTCTGGTCATCTATTTAATCCTCTGCTGCTTTGAAGCACACACACACTTTTTATATTTGCTAAATTACATGGCAAGTACACAAGCTTTGAATGAAGTAATCTTGTTTTTCCTTTTTTTTTCTTAGAAGAGTCAATTACCAGGGAAAGTTGGACATTGGTTAAATTCAGCTCTTCATATGTTCCACTTCTGCTACATCATGTGGTTATTTTTGAGCCGCAAGGTTGCTGGGAGCAGACGGGATTCATCAATCAATGTGCTATTTCAGATTACTGAGGGGTTCTTTCTTTTGAGTTAGTGAGAATACAGTAAAACGTTGAAGAAATGCAACCACATGATTTTGGTACAATTTCATTGCTCCATTGAGGTATGCGAGTGTGTGCACGTCTAAATCAAACCTGTGTGTTTGTGTGTGTGTGCGTGTGTTGTGTTTTGATGACAAGAGGCAGGCAGGCAGGCAGGCAGGACAGCACGGAAGGGGGGCCGTGAATGCTATCAAAACTGGATTAGCGGCTGCTGGCGAGCTGAGGCCTGGGGTGAGGGTACAAAGCCGGGACAGTAGAGGGGAAAGCCTTGTATTCAGCCTTGGTTCTCCCCCAGAGCTGGGAACTTCCTGACTTGTTCAGACTCAATACACAACATGCACACAACTGCACCAGCACCTCTCTCTTTTTGTTGTAATATGATATGCTACCTAATACCAAATTTCTGCTAATAATCATGTTTAGGATAGCACAAATAAAAGCAAAATCCATATTATGAGCTTTGTAAATTATACTTCAAATTCTGTTAAAACCATACTCTCATTGTGAGCAAATTTGTAAACAAATTTCAACTCCAATTTTCTTACAATGTTCAATCACCATATGCTCTGCTTCTATCCAGTGATGCAAAGGGGTAAAGAGTACCTGAAAACCGAATCTGAGTAAATACCTTACAGTGAAAATGAATCCATTTCACAACTCTTTTACAAGTGACTTGAGTTAAATTCATAGGGTATCTGATTTGACCAGAACTTAAGTATTTTACTCATACTAAATGTATAGGGTCAAAGATGGACTAGTCATCAACACCTAAACGACATGCCAGTGACGAACAAGAAACATTTGATTTGTGAGGAAAGCAATCACATGCTTATTTCCTAAAAATCGAAATAAAACTGAATACCACAATATTGCAATAAATCAAGATGGACACAACACCCTCTTAAATATTCTCTACAAACACTCAAGTCTCAGATAAGCTTGAGTGCTCAAAAAAAAGGGCATAAGTAAACCAATGTCTTTCAAAAGGGTCTCTTTAAAATATTTTCTTTAAAATCATTCATGTCCACAAAGACAGCTCGATCATGCAGGTTTGCAATGCGCAACATCAGGAAGATCAGGCCTTTCCTAACTGAGCAGGTGACACAGCTTCTTGTCCAGGCCCTGGTTATTTCTAGGCTTGATTAATGCAATGCTCTTCTGGCTGGACTTCCATCATGTGCAACTAAACCTCTACAAATGGTCCAGAATTCTGCTGCTCGTCTTGTCTTCAACGAGCCCAAAAAGGCCCATGTCACTCCTCTGTTCATTTCCCTGCGCTGGCTGCCACTCGCTGCTCGCATCAAGTTCAAGGTGTTGACTCTTGCTTACAGATCGACCACTGGCTCAGCTCCCACCTATTTTTACTCGCTCCTACGTGTCTACATCCCTACCAGAAGCCTATGATCGATCAATGAGCGACGGCTCGTGGAACCATCACAGAGTCACTCTCAGAACATTCTCATTCACGGTACCATGCTGGATGATCTGCCCACCCTAATCCGAAATGCAGAATCCCTGACAGCATTCAAAAGACAACTGAAAACGTCTCGGTTAAGTATGTAACCCTCGTTCCCTGAGTACAGGGAATGGAGACATGCCGTCCCAATTCAGGGAACTCCCCGATGACACGTTGGAGTTCCCATGACGAAAGGGAACACATCTCTTCCGTGAGCACTTAACATAAAAAAATAAAATAAATAAAAAGATATTCTTTAAATCCTTACTTCATGGTTTATACTACTCTGAGCAATGTTTGAACTTTGTATTTTGAGCACTTATTGTGTTGATATTGCCTCTTCATGATGAGTTGTTTGATTTAGTCCTCAAAAGTAAGTTGCTTTGGATAAAAGCGTCTGCTAAATGACTAAATATAAATGTAAATGTCCACATTTCATTTATGAAATGCCTGCGATTCAGCAACTACCTGCTAATGCACTCACATTCAAGGAAAGTAACCTTCTTGACAAGTTTGGACAAAACACAAAATAAAGTATCAAAAGCACAGACAGACCACTACCTGTCGCGATATTATAAAACTTTCCTGATATTAGAGTAATAATTACAGCAGAGTGAAATAAAGCATATTTTGTTACCTTTTGAAGCTTGGAAGGGATCAGTTTGAACAGATGTTTTATACTGGCATCAACACTGTCCTGATCCAAGCAGTGTTGATTCAGAATCTGGCTCACATTCGTGATCTCAAACATTTTTTCAAAATGATCATTTTCAACATCAACAATAGCTGACAGCTTCTTCACCAGATCCACCATCAAGTGACAGCGAATGACTGCGTTCAGTTATAATTGCTGAGCCCTTTTAAGTTTTGCTGATGATACTTCCTATTCTTTTGTTTTCTACCTGCGTTAACTTTGAGTGAACAATCACTTCATCATTGTGTTTCAGACATTGCCACCTTGTGGAATAAAGATGATTTGGACTTATTCAGTCATCAAAGATAAAATTATTTTTGTGCAGAAAAAATATACTTAAACTGTTACACACATTGGGTCGTTAGCGACCCTATTTTTATTTTTTGGGGGAAACATTTTATACAAAAAAATAAATGGAAAAATAGACATTATTTTTTTCTTGCTATATTGTTTATAATGAATTGAATGAGGAATACTAAGGTTGTCTAACTATAAAAAAAAAAATGAATGAGCAGGAGGGTTGTGAATGACGTGTCGGGTCACAAAAGACCCGAGGTACAGTACACATTTTAGGGTTAAGTAATTAAAACAATAAAATAAAATACATTATGTTATGAAATATGACATAATTTACCCTTTTTTCAGATGGATGGATGAGCAACATAAAAGGTAACAAATAATTAAATTTAAAGTCCATGATATCATGCTGCATTTTTGGGAACTGATAAATAAAGGTACTTGACTAGTCTAACACGGCTTGACTTACTGATAAAGCATCTTTGAGCAATTCTTCTGGAGGTTCAAGCAATTAAAAGAGATGTCCAGGCCATCAGTCAACCCAGAGGTTACCACGGCCTCTTTGGCCACATCTCCTGACATTGATAAAGACAGACACAGAGAGATGCTACACACCCTTTGCCAGATCACCACAGGACATGTTGGCCTGGAGAACATCAAACGATTTATCAATGACCAGGAGGCCACCGAGCCGCCAAGACACTGGTGGTTTGGCTCTTAGGCTGACCCCAGGACAGTCTATTGTAGAGATGTCTCATTTTCAAAAACAAAATGAAGATGGCTTTCACAGTCAAGCTAGTCTCTTTTCCCTCAGGCCTACATACAAGAGGCCACAGCAGAAGCCCTTTGCCATTCAGTGCATATCAGAGATGGTCCAAATGCCAAAAAAAAGCAAAAAATATGGAAGAGGGCAAGAATTTTGTGTGAATATTCATCAGAAAGCTGCTCCCCTGCAGTGGGAGATACAGATGCCTTTTTTTTGCTCTCTGGAAGTGTGCTGTTAAGTCAATACAGTGCCTCAGGTGGTCTCTCTTTCATTCGACATGGTTATCTCTGTTCAGTCAACCAAATCCATAAGCATACTTCACATCTTCTACTTTCAAAAACAAAGTGCTTGAGGTGGTTTATATCTTCTCAGTGGTTTTCACTGATAGCATTTTGGAATTACTCATTACAATAAAAATGCATGCCTGCCCATGCCAGGAAACTTGATTACAATGGCATCTGTAATTCATTATTGATGCTGAATAAGCTACTTAATTCAGTCAGATTAGCAGATTAGCAAGTAGGATATTTCCCCATAACTCTGGGGGATTCATTTATTTATTATACTTGGTATCTTTAAAGGGATAATTCCCCCTAAAATGAAAATTCTGTCATTATTTACTCACCCTCATGTCGTTCCAAAACTGTACGATATTCTTTCTTCTGTGAAGCACACACACACACAGCTGAAATATATTATTTTGTGTTCCACTGAAGAAACAAAGTAATTCATGTTTGGCTCGGGTTTTATTTTTTTAGGAGAATTATCCATTTAATATTTAGATAAATGAACCCCAAGGACAGTTTGACCCCATCACCTCATGCAGTGGGTTCACATGGCAGCCATGCCTCTTAACGTAACCGAGACTTCAGCAATTACACTGGATCACCTGGCTGAGGATGTGATAAAGTGTACGGTTACGGGTCTACGCTGCTGGCCCAGCAGCCGCCTCTAGTGTTACCCCTGCCCGGCAGCAGGATCCATAATCTTAACATCAATTATTCAATCAGCAAGACTTCACAGCCAGTACTAAGCAACAAGGGGAGTGATGTGTGTGCGTGTGTGTGTTATGCAATACATTGAACCTTCAGTAAGGTCACACACCTTGACTCCATGTATCAGAGTGACTAGTGCAACCAAGTCAATATGGTGTACTACATGCAATGTTTTCAAACTTTCTCGTAACATTCCAAATTACTGTTTTCAAGGAGAAATACTAAAAACTTTCCTATACTTTAGCCACTTTTGCTTGCAGCTCAAAATAATAACAGCATGCACTGAATCCAAATTGCAGGCTTGACTTAATCTAATGGTCTGTTTTCTTCTGTAACAACCTGTCTGATGAGACTGTGGTGAGCTTTGGTAATGTGCAGTCACATTTATCACAGCACATGACATGGTAGTAGAAGAAACCCATTAGATATCTCATATATAGAGGCTTTCATTCGATGCTTTACCAGCCTAGTGGCTAGCGCACTACAGTATACATTAAGAAAGTCAAAACGAGAAAGCCACATATAAACACACAACTTTTTAATCATTTTGAAAATATCATAAACACTGGGAACATTCCAAAAATGTATGTTAAATGTCTAGCATAATATACTCCGCAGGCAGCATTTAAAGGCATTTCAACACGAAAGTTTCAATATAATACCTTCTTTTTTTGTTATTATAAGCAAGCATCACATGTATCTCACACAGAGTTGACAATATAGGATGACTTAAAGGGATAGTTCACCCAAAAATGAAAATTAAGTCATTAATTAGTCACCCCCATGCTGTAAAAGAAAAAAAAAAAAGTATTTGCGTCGCTTGAATAAACTTATAGTTGAGCCACTGTAGTCACATGGAATATTTAAACATTTTATTCAATGACTTTCTGGGCCGTCAAGTTTCAGTCCCTTAGGCAGCCCATGTAGCAGTGGGCTGAGAGGCCATGTAGAGGTGGGCTCCACCTCTCAAATTTAATCAAAAATATCTTCATTTATGTCCAGAAGATGAACGAAGGTCTTACGGGGTTGGTACAGCATGGGGGTGAGTAATTAATCACTTAATTTTCATTTTTGGGTGAACTAACCCTTTAAAGCGTTTGGAATTAAGTTGTATTAAAATAATCAAACTTTGGATATTATATTATATTATATTATATTATATTATATTATATTATTTTATATTATATTATATTATATTATATTATATTATATTATTACACAAATTTTGATTGGCTAAATGTAATATATTGACACTCCCACCTTCTGTTACAAATTTGAAAACAAGAAGCTTTGTCATAATTACAACAACTCTCTTCTCAATATAAAAGCCAAATATTTCATTTAGGAAAAGTAATATTTTA
This sequence comes from Pimephales promelas, assembly GCF_988280905.1. NCBI lineage: Eukaryota > Metazoa > Chordata > Actinopteri > Cypriniformes > Leuciscidae > Pimephales > Pimephales promelas. The sequence goes on from NC_142772.1 coordinate 22,441,774, forward strand.
AAGGGTTAGTTCACCCAAAAATGAAAATTCTGTAAACAAATAAACACATAGAGGTTTGGAACAACATGAGGGTGAGTAAATACTGACAGAATGGGTTAGGGTTAGGGTTAGGGTTACCTAACCCTAACCCTAACCCATTTTTGGGTGAACTAACCCTTTAAACAAAAATATTCACAAAAAAGTTAAACAAAATATACAATCATATAACTAGCTTTTATATTTCCCTCGCAAAGAGATCCTCATATTTGGGGGTACTTTGCATCGAGCATTTTGAAAAATTACATTGTTAGCTTAGCAACTCCAATGAATGCTTTGTATGATATCAGAGTTTCTGCCCAATTGTTCCAAATTGTTCACCTATGAGACCCACTTCGGTTAGGATGCTGCCTAGGCAGTAGGTATGTTTTAGAATATAGCCATTATGAATATCAGCGTATATGTTATTGCAATGTACAGTGTCAGTTTAAGCCATGTCTATCTTAAGACTGGCTCAAGGTCATTTGGGGTTATACTGGTCAAAGCTGATCAATTATGACTCAGCAACTTGGCAGACTGACTTTCTTAGCAGTAACAGCAAAAGCTCAGTCACTGCTTCATTATACTATAAAACTGATGAAGTAAACAGAGCCTCACCCATCTGACACGGACAGACTTACGTGCTTGATCATCTTGAAAAGGACAATAACAACCAGACACTTAACGTAGCCCATCCACTTTGGTGCATAGGCTCACATGTGAATAATAAATTGAAGTTAACCACATGACTTTAGCGATATTACACTGATATAACAGCACAAAACACACATAAAGCAGCAGAAATTAGACAGCATGCTCTGTTACCTCAGAAACCGTCAAACCGACCTCATTCAGAAAGTACTGGGAACTTTCAGGGCTCCCATATATGGAGAGCTCAAAAGCCAATAATTGCCACTTGTGTTGTAGCCCCTCAAGTATTTTTAGACGAGACGATATCCTGAACATCTCGAGGTTGGGAAACTAAAAACATTTAATAACTGAGTCTGGTAAAACATACATCATTACATCTGAAGAGAGTATCTTAAGACCACAGCTTTTCATTGGCGAGGACACTCATTTGGTGAACGTTGCCCAAAATGTTTCTGTTTATTTTGAAAGATACAGGGAACCTAGAATTAGTGCACGAAAGTGTGCATGTGAGTGGGCGCTGAGAACGAGGAGATGCCAGAATGAAAGCAGAGATTAAGAAAATATCCACTTTGAATAACAAGAAATAACAAAAGCTCTGTTTTTTCTATTGTCATATGTTACTTTTAAGCCCAACATTAGCTTCTAGTCGATGGACTACATGCCAATCAATCCATGCTGGCCAGAGAGCAAAGAGAAAAAATGAAAATCTCTCAAAGGTATTGTCCTCAGGCCGTCGTCTGACCCTTTCAACTTAAGCCAACTGCATCCTGCGTCCTTATTCCAAAAAACACAATGACTTTTTTTCCCCACTCTCAATATATGGGTAGAGGAGCAGAGAAAAGATCCCATTGAATTTCACATGGTGAACGTTCCCGAGGCCGCAGAACTCCATGACCGATGGGCTACTACAGCAAACAATGGATGAGAGTGAAGAGAAATGCACTTTCAAGGGATTAAACAAGGAAAAGCCTCTCAATGGCAGTGAAGAGAAGAAAAGCAAATTATAAAGCTTATTGCTTCATCGCATGTAGCCAGTCGGACCTTGGCTGAAATGCTAATTGCCATTCTTTTCAGCCTCACACACTGAATCGGGGGTGTGTGCGCTTGAGAAAGGCAGGGCACTCACGATTCACAGACAGACGTGCGCACACACACACTGAAGATTTTAGGAGGCTCAGTGTTGTACTATTTTTTTTTTTTGCAACATTGTTTTCTCTACTTTTTCCTTTTTTCCCACTCTTTTTTAAAACGTGGGTACTTCAGCCTTCCAGTAGACCGAATCAAGCCCCCATTCAGACAGATAGTTCTCTTTCTCCCTCGGTTTTCCCTCCCATTCCTCATTTAACGAGCGAGAGATGTGGGAAATTTCTGTCCCGGCCTCTTCAATCTGCTGAGTTTGGCAGCCACAGGACAGATGGCTGGATTGAGGACAGAGCAAATCCCTGATCAAGAGTAGCTCCCTCACTGACTCTGAATCAGTGGCTGCAGACTCACAGAGTGGGCAGTAAAGTTTGGGTTCCCACATTTTTGTATAGTGTCCTTTCACATTTTTCACCTGTTCTCCTATTTTAAATTCAATGTCAACTTTATGTAAGGCATTTCTATGTCAACATCCCTCTCAAAAAAGTGCAAACACAACTTTGGTTGAGCATCCCAACCAATCCAGCACAGCAACCAGCTCAACCAATCATGTAGGTTTGGGGCGGGGCTATGTGTTTTTGTGATCAATAGCAAATGAGGAGGTGCATGGGAAACCTTTTTGAAAACAATTACTACTTTTGCCATTTTGCATGGTAATACTGCTGCAAGATCTATATGCTTTCCTTCTGTTACTGTTAATAAAAGCTGAAACAAAAACTACATCAGAATATTTCGGTAGTATTTTACTTTACAGTCCTGTTCACGCTTGAATGTACTTATTATAGAAATGACAATAACTGGGTAAGAACTAATAACCTTAATCCATGTAGTTATCTTATATTACTCTGTATCATATGCAAGTACATTGTAAGTACACGTACTGTAAAAATAAAATAAAGTGGAACCAATAAAATAAACAAAATTAAAACACACAAAACTAAGATGACTGGCAAAATGTAACTACAGGTCTATATATATATATATATATATATATATATATATATATATATATATATTAGTTAGATACATGGTACATTATAAAACTTGAAAACTGTAACTTGCATACAGCGAACATGAAAATGCCATTAGATAGCATGATATAGACAGCAGATAAATTCGTTTAAGAATTTGATGGCTAACGATGCTACTAAATTAAAAACTAAATAAACTGAAATCAATTAAACTGTCAATTAAATAAATCTATCAATCAATATTTTTAAATAAAAGTTTTTTTTGTTTTTTTATCTATTTATACTCTAAAGAGGAAGTAAGACAGTAGTCTAAAAATCCTCTGCACATAGTATAGATTCTGATCAACAGGTGGGAGGTGGGAAACGCAATCCCAGTTTGCTCAATTCCCCCACTTCAGAAATTCCTTCACCATGACGAACCACAATGGGGTAAATAATTGCAAGCAATGGGAGAGAGAAAGCAAGCGAGAGTCTGGAGTGAGAGGACTGGAGGGGGGCATGGGGGAAGACGGCCGGGGGAGTGAAGGTCAGCAGGACATCTCGCCTCAGGGCCCAGCGACGATAGCAGACGTCCAGCATTCAAACTGCTTTCACTCTTGTGAATCAACTTTATGTACAAATGCCCTACATTTATGCATGATGGATTCAGTGGAATCGCCTGGGTATGGATGAGTAGGCGTCGCAACTAAAAATGATCTCTGACCAACCTGCATTGTGTCAGGCAATCTCTTTCACCAGGCAATAGCAACTTAAAAGGGAAAGCTCAAGGAAGAGAGACAGGGCTCTATAGATTTGATGTCCCCTGGTTATTAGGATAAACACTAAGGAGATAAACAGCCTGAAGGAGGGTCCTTATTGACCCGATCACAGGTCAGTGCATCCCGGATGTAGTATTAATAAATGAACGTCTCAATAAGTCATAGTTACTAAAGTAGTTTAGTCAGAAAAAAAAAGCATTTCTGCTATTAAGATATTCTCATTGCCACAACTTAAAGGATTAGTTCACCCAAAAATTGAATTACTCACCCTCATGTTGTTCCAACCCCGTAAGACTTTCGTTCATCTTCAGAACACTAAATTTAGATATTTCTGGTTAAATCTGAGAGCTGTCTCACCCCTCCATAGGCTTCTATTGTAATTGAAACCAGCCGGCCGGCCATCAGAACGTATAGGCTCACTATTGGCCAGCATCACATGACCAGCGTCATCCTAATAGTGAGGAATAGTTCACTTAAAATATTAACTTTTGTCATAATTTACTCACCCACAAAATGTGTTTAATAAGGTTTAAGAAAAAAGTCTAGTCTAATGGTTGGTCTAAAGATAACTGGCATAAATGCAATTAGCAATTAATAATTGTTAAAAAGTTATTGTGTATGTAAATCTCTAGGGAATGTTAAATGAAGAGTTCACTTATTTATTTATTTATTTTTTTAATTATGTCATAATTTACTCGCCCTCAAGTTGGTTCAAACCTGAATGAATTTATTTATTCAACTGAACATAAATAAAACATGTATAAAGTATGTCAGCAACCAAACAGTTGATGGACCCCATTGACTTACAATGGAATTTGTATTTATTTATTTATTTATTACTATGGAAGTCAATGGGGTCCATCAACTGGTTACTGACATTCTTTAAAATATCTTCTTTTGTGTTCAGAAGAAGAAAGAAATTCATACAGGTTTGAAACAACTTGAGGGCGAGTAAATTATGACATAATTAAAAAAATAAAAATAAATAAGTGAACTATTCCTTTAACATTCTTAGAGATTTACATACACAGTAACTTTTTAACAATTATTGTTAATTGCATTTATGCCAGTTCTGATCATTTATCTTTAAACCAACCATTAGACTAGACTTTTTTCATAAACCTTATTAAACACATCATGACACGTTTACGTAGTGAGAAGTACATAATATTATTTTCATTTCAAAAGTGAAAGAGTGAAGGCAGGGGCAACTTGTTAAAGCCCAATTGTGACTGATTACACCATCAGACATTTTGGAACGGTGTCAACCCTCCGAAGGGTCTCATGTGACCACCACAAATCAATCAAAATTAAACCTTGGATGTGTCAGATCATTGCTGTTTATTTTAGCCATTTATGTAAGACTATCTGCTATGTGGACAATTGGACCGAAATCATCTAGAGATCATTCATCAAGCCCGAAAACTTGGAGAAGTTCTACAGAATAGCTTGCGGTGTGGATCAATGCCACATGTATCCGTGTTGAATAAATCACATTGAAAAAGGAGCGGGCGATCAAGCCCTGCGGGGAGAACACAGTGTTCATGCGTTAGAGGGCACAGCGTGACTCCACACCATGAAACGGTTTTAAAGACCGACATTGAAGGTCACAGTTCAAGTTCAATAGAACACAGAAAAAAGGATAAAGCTTCCCTTTTGATGCTTAAACTTGTTCTATAGAACCACATGAATGTATGCAAGAGTTACAGAGCGTATTATGTTCGGGTTTTTTTTACACTGTTGATTACAAATAGGAATTATATTTGTGATGCAAAATGGAAAATATATTTCGGAGAAAGAAAATTCCAGAACAAGATTACCTATACCACAGTGAAATATTAAAATGAAATTAAATACAATTTAAAGAGACTTATATTTTTTAAAAAAATTAAAAAATATATCACACAAAGGGGAAAAGGGGAGAGAATAAGCCATATGTAGACCAGTAAAATTACACATTATATTCCAAAAAGGTCAAAAACAAGTGAAAAACAAACTCCATGGCACAATTGTGGCAGACCATGACAAATAAAGAGACCACAGGATTGTTGCTGGATTTGACTATTGCTTCAGAATATCCTGCCATACTTCCATTTTTAGCTCCAGAATAAACAGATACTAAAATACTATGTGCAATAGCTCACTGCTGAAGATGCACAAAAATTAACATATTGAAAAAAGGTCAATGTCTGCTCTTTAAATAACATGTCCTGAATCATGTAATGTAACATAAACTCAATAACTCATGACTGCAAAAGGACATAATCATAAGTATGTTTCACCTTACAAACAAAAAAACTTAGCACTAAAGAAAGAATTGAACAAAATAATAAGAAATGCTAAGAAATGTAAAACACAACATTTTTACAATCGACAACAAAAAGCTTCTGATTATCAAATAATGCGAATTAGCACTAATATTATAAGTGATATAAAGTATTTCAGCTTAATAGATTGTTTAAAAACATAATTTAAACCTTGTTGTAAAATGTGTATATGAATAAAAGTAATAATAATATCAAAATTAGACAATTTCATTGAAATAATCAACACAGGTCAAATAAACTTAACATAACCTGATATCAAATTAAATCGTAACATGAAGAAAAGAAAAGAAATAAGAACAAACAAAGAGCTATTGTTGACCAAATTATGCATTATACTGAGCAAAATGCTTGGTTAGGTGGGGTTTAAATAAGAGCCACAAAACAAAAGACAGAAATGAATGAAGATGGTTTCTGACTGAGAACATCATTAGGCTATGTATGATTCTTTATATTAAAAGTTTTACAGGAATGACAGTGACGGATTGTTATGAGTCAAGCGGTCCACATTTATCAAAATTCAATCTGAATTTAGCCCTGTCTGCGCATGAACTACCAACCCACTCGTCGAAAACCATTGACGTACTCCCACTGTGTTTTTTACTGCTTTGGGTCTGGGGTCTTTGTTTGGCATTTACAGAAGTGAATTGAGTTTCTCCACATGCTCGGTGACATGCGTGGAGATTTTGTTTTAGCAGAGGCCCCAGGCTGGTGGGAACCCTGCTAATTTTGCTAAGAAGGTGTGAAATTATAAAACTGATTAAAAGTGATGTAAACTTGAAAGAATGCTACTATTTCAGGCAGGGTTGGTTTCCAAATAGACTTTTAAACTGACATTAAATGAACAGGTGTTTGAACTAGTCGGTTTTAAGAGCATATTGATTTATCCATTTAAATTGATATACACAAAATAAAAAATACAAAAACAAACAAAAACCACCTTCAGCCTACCACTGTTATGACATTAGAGAAAATATTTAATGATTTTTCAATGCTTTCATTAATAAAAATTAAAAAAAAAAAAATTGAGAAATGGGAAATGTGAAAGTTTTACTTCAATAAGAGTAAAATTACAGTTACAATTAACTCTTAAATCATCATTCAGTCAGTGTCCTATTACAGTTTTACTCGGGTCTCAAGTTCTAAGAAAACTATTATTGACGAATTCAGATACATCTAATGTAATTTTTAGCACATACTTTGTCAAGACTATTAAATATCCAACACGTATTTCAGCTATTCATGTTTTGTCTCAGCACTGCATTTATAATAACAGCCTATAATTAGTAGAATATGTTAACTGTATACAATACATATAGATATCTAGAAAACATTCTTTTTTTTAAATAAAATGCGATAGGATCCAATATTTTGGCCATTGTTATATATTTACTTATTTCCTTTCAGGTTTGGTGTTATTTTTTTCAGTGTATTTTCTTTGTTCTCTGTCCATTTGACACCTAATTTGTCTTGATTTATTTTTTAACTGTAATATTAGGAGTATATAATACAATATAATATAATATAAAATAATGTAATATAGAATAGAATAGAATAGAATAGAATAGAATAGAATAGAATAGAATAGAATAGAATAGAATAGAATAGAATAGATACATTTATGGTGACAGGATCCTGTAATCCCTGAATCAATCCATGTAAATGGGGAGCTTGAACATACTAACCAAATATATATATATATATATATATATATATATATATATATATATCTTTTAATATGATTTCATTATTTAATACAATATATCTGTATTATCATTCTTTATTAATATTCATAATAATAATCAGTTGTATTATTTTATGGAGTTTAAAGGGACACTCCACTTTTTTTGGAAATAGGCTCATTTTACAACTCCCTCAGAGTTAAACAGTTGAGTTTTACAGTTTTCAAATCAATTCAGCTGATTTTCTGATATTTAGAAGAATATCAGTAAACAGACAGTTTCTGGTCTCATTGACTTCTATATTATATATATATTTTTTTTCCTATTATGGAAGTCAATGAGACCAGTCTGGTTACTGATATTCTTCTAAATATCAGAAAATTGGCTGAATGCATTTGAAAACGGTAAAACTCAACTGTTTAACTCTGGGAGAGTGGTAAACTGAGCCTATTTCCAGAAAAAGTGGAGTATCCCTTTAAATGCATGTGGTTGAATGAATGAAGAGATTATAGATAGCATGGATCTGTGTGAGGAACACGCCAGACAGAGGGAAAGCTATATATTGCTTAGAGGTATGTGTGCAATGTAACATGTTCACTCAGCATAGATGTTTCTATTGATGCAAATAGCGTGTATGTATGACATATGTTCTGCAACGAGTTTTGTTACCTTACAAGGCAGTTGAAAGTCTCTCTGTGATGCATATAAGCATAATCTGACTACATGTATACTGACTCAGAGAAACACGGAAACACATAGACCTGGCATGAATACAACATCCTCTAAAAGTTTCTCTCCTGACATATAAAAATAAAGATTCTTCTTGGCAAGATAATTGGTGTCCGGTCCCGTGAATCAAATAGCAATGGGGAAAAGGCTTAATTCCAAGTATACAGTACTAATTGTAATTAATTAATTGTACTACTAAAACCTATAAAAAATGTAAACAGTGCCAACCTGTTTGAAATAAAACATGGTCTTAAAAAAATACACTCTACACAATTGTACTTTATGTTAGATAAACTGTCACATCATATGGAAGATTGTCAGTAAACAGACTCAGTGAAATACAAAGGGAGAGTGCAGTAGGCAAGAGCTATTGAAAAAAAAAAAAAAAAAAAAACACTAAAACATGTTTCTCTGCCACAACATAGAATTCTAACAATTCAAGTAATTCCCCATGAAGCATGTTTATATAGGCTTGTGTGTGTTTTTTTCTTTTGTTCCACCTGTCTCTTCACACTGGACCCTGTGTGGTCCGTTTCCTTGTGACATCAATCACAGTTCGCTCCGTCTGTGCTTCGCACATCTCGATGGATTTAGTGTTTATGTTACATCCTCTCTGTTTTCTCAACATGTAAGGCTCTATTTAAGGGGAGGTACAAAAACAGGGGCGACCACTGCAAACGTAACACCCAACCGTGAATCACATGCGCTGAATGATGCTCAACTGAAGCTGTATAAGGGGGGTGCAAGAAGATCATTCAATCCATTGAGTCACAGAGCATCTATTCAGTAGATAAAGGGTGCCCGCAATGAATTAAACACGAAACAGAATAAAACGGACTACCAAAGATGCCAGTTGATTCACTAAAACAGTTGAAGGACTGGATGAAACCATGTCGAATGTGTCCAGTTTACAATACGTATAGGCCTAATGGCCACTTTTTGATTACATTTAGATTACTTTTGATCAAGATTGTTTATCACATTGAATAATACTGAACAAAAACTGTTATAAAAATACAAAGAAAAAGAAAAAAAAATAGTCCATTCTTCGTTATCAACAACATGAAGTGCATTAAACATTGCCAGGGTTTCCTAAACGGGGGTTTGTGAGTTTAATGAAAAGCTAATAATTAAATAAATCATATAAAATGTAAAATAAATAGTTGTATAATAAGAAGAAATACTTAAATGACTTACTAATTTTAGAAAGGAACATTTCAAATGTGAAAAAAGGAATATTTGGGGAGAATCAGTAGCCTAAATAATGAATGACTCTCACCATTGTGTGAATAATCATGTAAATCAATAAAAAAGTGACTAGTCTATGAGTATCTTAACATGTAATATAATTACAATATAAGTATAATTTTCCATATTGCATGTAACAGTGACTATCCAGCAGCACTGCTTACAAGTAATGTTAATTAGAGTTATATTGGGGTTATATATGCATAGTCAGCTTATTGTCAATTGATATTAATTAAACAATTTCATTTCTTTATGTATTTGTTTTGTTATTTATGTATTTATTTATTGCCAAAATACACTCTAAAAAATGCTGGGCTGTTTTAACCCAATATTGGGTCAAATGTGGACAAACCAAAATGTTGGATTAAAATAATGCAATTTATAAATTTAACCCAACAGCTGGGTTTGTCCATATTTGTCCCAAAATTGGGGTTTGTGGGTTTAATGAAAAGCAACTATAGCCTAAAAGCTCATGTGAATAAATAATCCAGACATAACCAGATAAGATTACCTAAAAGTGTCATCTAGAAGATAATCTTGCAATTTCAGTAAATTCATGGGAAATCAGTACCTGATAACATTTCAGAATAATCAACCAAGTGTCATGGTGTCATGATAGTGTTACACGCAAAACTGCAGGGACCCTAAACTGAGAAGGGCCCCATGTTTAGCTTATATCAGATAAACTGATGTGCGTAAAGATGAGTGAGATCACCATTTGAGTTTTGGGTGACAGGGGGCTTTGCGAGCGTGTCCCATCTCAAAGCCCCTATGTGGGGAGGAGCCCCGCCGACTGTTGTTTTATCTCAATGGGAGCGGGAGGAAAGAGACACAAAGCGCGCTGAAGACCCTCACAGTAACCATGGAAGCGCAGGAGAATGGCCTCTCATCCACCAACGATGAATTGATTTAACGTTGAAATTGTTTATAACGATCATGTCTGATGTGTTTATTATTACGTGAGGAAGAACAAAACTACCCCAAAACTGTCAAAGATTGCCCCTGGAAGCGAGTAAAGTGATTAAATAGGAGTCCGTTCAGTAAATATGTGATACAGGCAAACTAACATATTCAACTGTTTAAACTCTTGATATTTAACGTGTCTGTCGTACTCATATGGAAAAGTTCGCTTATTAAACGACCAGGTTAAAAAGGGAAGACAAAACTGCAAACTTACAAATCAAATATTATAGCGCATCTTATGTATAGGCAACAACCGTAAAGCTGTGAAGCGCGTGTCGCATTTACCGGGCAATTTCACTAAATTGTTGCACGAAACAAAGTGACGGACATGCAATGTGATATAAATGACTTACCTAACACTTTGTTCTAACACTCCAAGGCAAATTACAAAAGATCCGGGGTAAATTGAACCGGTCAGCGCTGTGTCCGTCAATGGGATGATAAATACATCGTGCCAATCGCGCAGCGCTTCCACTGTTCCTGCACAGAAGTTGGTCTTGAACAGCTCAATTAGTTTTGGTAAGAGTGGGTTTTCGTGCAGGACGCTGGTTTGATTCTCCAGTCCATGCGAGATGAGTGTGGATGCGCTTGAATTTCGACATGCGCTGCCATGCAGTCCGTTTAAGCGCTTGTCCCGTCTGAACTAGTGGACATGGGTAGAGTCTTGTCTTGTCTGAGCAGGGATGTGCTAATCTCATTAACCTCTTTGCTTGAGAGATCGAGGGAACAGCTCCACCCAGCGATCTGTCTTCCTTGGGAGAAGAGGCTTATGGGGAGAATGGATGGCAAATTACGTTTCTAAAATCAACCTGTGGCGCACCGCTATTCCCAAAAACGATTAAAATCAGGTTTGATTTCATAAAGGCTGGAGTATTTAGACTGACTGAACTCTCAACCTCACAGAATGATTTCTGAAGGACCATTGGAGACTAATGGCTGCTAAGGAAATCAATTTTGCCATTACAGGATACACGTATTACATATTTTTTTTTTTATTTAAATACAAAAAAAAGAAAAGGAAAAAGTGATGTAAAATAGTAATAATAGCTTCTTCACAATGTTACTACTGTTTTACTATATTGTTTCATCAAATGCATGATTTCTGAAAAATCTGTCTCAGTGAGTTATATTTTAAAAACATAAAAAAACCCTCCAAACTTTAGACAATCATCACATAGCTCATAAATATGCTACATCGCTGGGGATCTACACAAAAACTGACATTTTAGGCCTCGCTCACACACACACACACACACACACACATGCAACATCATGCAGGGTAATGCACATGAGGCTATAATAATGCAATGAACAATAACTAAACAGAAATGTAATAAAATAATCTAATGATATCCTGTACACTAGTATGGACAAAGGTATTAAGACACACCTCTTAATTAGTAAATTCAGGTTTTTCAATAGCCATTGCCATAAATATGAAATCAAGCATCTAGCCATGTCACTGACATATTTGGGAATAAAAGTTTTGATCTGAAGAGCTCAGTGAATTCAAGCATATTACAGTAATAAGATGCCACATTTGCCAAGTCAGTTTGTGAAATTTCATCCCTGCTATATTCCATGGTCAACTGTAAGTGGTATTATTGGAAAGTGGAAGTGTTTGGGAACAACAGCAACTCGGCCACAGAGCTGTGTCACCATGCTCTGCTGATTCCATAGATGATGAGTTCAAAACTTCCACTGGCAGTAATAGCATCATAAAAATTGTGTGGCGGCGGGAGCTTATGGAATGGGTTTCCATGGCTGAGTAGCTGCATGCAAGCCTCACATCAGCAAGTACAATGCAAGCATTGGAGTCAGCCGTGTCATGCAGTCACTCGACTCTAGCAGTGGAAACGTGTTTGGCGTGTCTGGCAGTCTGGGAGAGTCTGAGTTTGGCAGATGCCAGGAGAACGTTACCTGTCTAATTGCATTGTGTCAACTGTAAAGTTTGGTGGAGGAGAGATAATGGCATGGAGCTGTTTTTCAAGGGTTGGGCTATTTCCAGTTAAGGGACATCTTGCATCCACAATTTGGACAAATACTATGCTTCCTACTTTTTGGGAACAGCTTGGGGAAGGCCCTTTTCTATCCCAGCATTACTGTCCCAGTGAATAAAGCAAGGTCCATAAAAACATGGTTGGATGAGTCTGGTGTATTCCCACAGAAACATGCCAACATCTTGTGGAAAGCCTTCCCAGAAGAGTGGAAGCATTGCTGCAAAGAGGGGACCAAGTCCATATTAATGTCTATTGATTTAGACTGCAATGTCCCAATACTTTTGTCCATATAGTGTATATATAATTGACTGCAATTAAGACGATTGTTCAGTCATGACATCAATTTGTTATGTAACTTGACAGGAAGTCAAATAACTTTTACATGAGGCTGGTATATTTCAGTGAGTCTGATCAAAAATTTGACAGTTGACAAGGAATAGGATATTAAATAAAACTTTCTGTATTACTTTCTGTACATTTTAAAGTTTGGTGTCGTTTAAAGCCCTTTGAAGGTGCACTGAAACTCTCTTTTGGACCTTGAACCGTTTGGTTCCCATTGAAGTCCATTATATGGAAAAAATCCTGGAATTTTTTCATCAAAAACCTTCATTTATTTTCGACTGAAGAAAGAAAGATGTGGACATCTTGGATGACATTTTTAAAGTGAACTACTCCTTTAAGTGTCTTTAGCTCAATAATGGCATTTTGAGTGCAAATATTACATTGTTTAAGATGTCTTTGTCACGACAACTTGACATGTGGTTGACTTTGACATTGGGTGTTATGAGGCCATCATGAATATTTTTCGTGACCTCAACTATAGTGGTACTAAAATTGCCTCATGACAGTCAATGTCAAAACCAACCACGTGACAGTTTAATGTAATGTTAACCAATGGTTTCTTAAGTTTGATAATTAATCTGCTATGTCGTGTTTATGACAGGTTGTGTTGTCTTAGTAATATCAAGTTGTCATGACAAAGACAGGTTTATGTCAAGGTGTCATATCATAAATACATCTCAAACAATGTCATATTTGCATTAAAAATGTCATAACTGAGCGAATGACACTTAATGACAGTTGTCAAAAATATGCATAAATCTTCCTTCATATTCATAACATATGTCATGTCATGATTATGAATGTGTCATATTAGTCTTATCCACACCCTTGTAAGTAAAGTGTTACCGAAAAAATCTTACTGCACATGCTTCAGTCACCACTTTGCTTGGCAACAGATAAAAGTGTTAGTGTATTGTTTAAAACTGCACAAAAGAGGAAAACATAATTTCATTACAATGAAGAACACTGGGGGGAAATGTGATCAATAACTCATGGCAACATATATTTTACATTAATGTAGTTTCACAGTCACACATAGACTTTCACAAGTCAAAGCAATTCATTACTACTCAAAGTTTAACAGTCGATATGACTGGGCAGTGATTTGGATTATAGGCCTACTTAATTTAATGCAACAACAATTATTTTACAGTGCGTTAGGATCATTTAAAGCTCATTTACCAGCAGTCAAGGTGTTGCTGCTCCTGCCTCTGGCTGTGGGTCTGAGGAAGAGCTGAACCCAAGAATGCCCTCCACAAAGCAGGTTCATATTCAACCCAAGGGCCAGCTCTTCTGCCTGGGTATAATGTGGGAGGTCCCACCACCACCTGTTTGTTTTTTCTTGTCTTTTTTCTCAGCCTTTTTCTTGGTTGCTTTTATAAACAGGCAAACATGTATTAACAGTGCCTTTTTAAAACAGATTATATATGAGTAGTACAAATTACCATTATGTAGAATAATGGGACTTCACTTTTACTTGTTCCCATGCTCTAGTAGTAGGTGGTGACTCTGACATTAACGAACAAAGTTACAAATTATTTAGAAATTATTAAAATCTAAAAATATATACTGTAATAAGTGATAAAAACATCTAACCTGGTCACTACAAACTTAATTCGTCTGCTATTTTTTTGCCAGCCCTCTCTCCTGGCTTTTGCACACTTTGAGGTGTTCCCTGGCGTTTTCAAATTCACCATATCCTTCAAGCAATAACTCTTGCTCTGCTGTGGTAAATAAATGAGTGCGCTATTTGGCCATGATGAGCAGCCAATAGCAGCGCTGCTGATCAATGTTTCTACTATCGACAAATATCCCCTTTTAAACCAGTGCATGCATGTGCAATTACCTCAGATAACTCAATACTAATCATAACCGGCAGGTGTATTCGAAGAACCTTAGCCGGATCATGATGCTGATATTATCTTGGATGTCTTGTTTGATCATGGATGTTTTAGCAACATACGAAGAGCGGGCCCCAGGCCTGGTGCTCTCTCATCCTTTACTGTCGTCACTTCCCCTTTTATGCTCCTGAAGCTCCGAGAAACTTGAAACACTCATTAACACTCACACCACAAGCATTGCACGCACCATTTTGGCCTCGTCCTGCTTGCCAGAGTCGCATTTTGTAATATTTGCATTGTTTGATTTTTCTAATATGGATTATTTAAAATGTATTATTATTTATTATCTGTCACTCGCCTTCTTTGCCTCACTGACATATTAGGGGCATTTCCTGTCATAAAAATCCTGGATGAGAAATAATACATTTCAAAAATAAAACAGCACAAATATTAAAATGTGACATTAAAAAGTGTAAAAGTCACTCATTTTTATAAAGTAACACTGTCCAAAAGTGACACCAGCGTCAGCGGGAAAGGTTAAAGTGAGAATTGACTTTTAACAGACCTCCCAAAGTGTGTGGTGGGTTTAGTGGGGGGTAATTAAGAATGAATGGGGGAAAGTCAAATGAGTGGAGACAATGCCTCCATCGCACTCTTGGTTATGGCTGGATATGGTTGGTTCGTTGGATAAATCCAACCTCTTGTTTTCGTGTGCATTCTCGAATCGGCCTGAATGAAGACAGGATGTTAATAGGAAGACTAATTAAAAAGTAAGTAAACAACTCAGCCAACCATAGATATCACCACTTAATGTCACATTAAAATCTAATTTGAAATAGCCTGAAAACATAATGACTGTGGGTTTTCTTTTTTAGTGAGAAATCAGTTTGGGGAAATTAAAGGTGTAGGCCTACATTTTTTGTGTCTGTGGCAACCTACAAGCCATGAAAATAAGTTGACTATATTGTTTAAAATGTCAGTAACATTAGTCAGTAACATTACCTTTAGTTATTTTGGAACAAAATGTAAAAACTTTTATTTATTTATTTATTTATTTGTTTATTTTAAAGATTTGGGCCTAGTTTGTGTAAAATACAAAATAGAACTGCAACAAGGTCTCTATTTTTATGTAATGTTTATAAAACAGAAATGATGTGTAACAGGGATATAAACTCACAAACATTTGATGTATAGAAAAATGTGAGAACTTTGCCTCCCCGTTTTAAAACACGACTGCAGTGCACACATGGAAACTACTAGATCGATGATAACAACAAAGCCTTCTGGACTGTTGATGATGTAATCGGGACATGGAGAGATATCGGTGATGTCAGTGCGTGCGTGCTCACGCTGCCTCGGTGTTGACGTGGCGTCTCTGTCTCCAGTAATCTAGCAGCAGAAGTAATGAGGCTCATAGAGGGAACTGGACAATGGCCTAATCACTAAAGTCAAGTGGACCATACTCGTTTCTCAGGTAAACCTCAGCAAAATGATAAACAGAAGCTTTGTTAGCACTGTCGTTTTATTATCTGAAATCTGGCTAGATAGTAAGTCACCGTTTGCTGAATTAAAGTTTGGTTAGCATCAATAGCACGAGATTATCGACCCTGTTTACTTATGAGGGTTTCAAGATATTAATTTACGTAATATTAATGTAGTGATATATGCGTACAGGAACTGCTATATTAATCTGTATTCCAATAGATTGTTTTCCAGATGGCGATATTGTAGTTGGTGTTTTGCTTAGCATTGGCTAAACTATGCTAACTGAGCTACTTAGCATCTACGTGTAAGTTATAACGTGACAATAAACCTTATTAAGTGGCTTTATTTGATAAACAACCATTTAGCTAGCGTTTATTTAATTTGAATAAACGCTGTTTGGCCAGGTGTCATTGTTTTTTTGTCTTGGATAAAATTGGCCTTGTCTTGTGAAGTCATGTTTACATGCTAAAGAAGATGTGTAACTAAGCTGCTATATAACTTAGCTAGTTGGTTAGTTAACGTTACCTGTGCGTGCCAGGCCACGTACGAAATAACGTACAGTTCACAGGAGACGGTTAATATTTCATCCTAAAATAGCTGGTCAACATCTGCCAAGGGTGAATTTTTAACTTATCAGCAGTGTTAGCTGTTGTACATAGCATAACTTTAGCACATTTTGTGTGCTTACAGTAATCTACTAGATATCCACCCAACACCCATATCTAAATTTCCCACACATCAACTATTTTTTTTTCTTATTTTATCTGCCACAGTAAAGGGAATACAATGATCTCATACGCATCAAACAGAGTACATTCTGTGATACACACCTGTTCAACAATAACATTCATTATCCTTTTGTTCTTTTCACAGTGAAAAATGACTGGAAGGAACCAGCACAATGGTTTTCAATTTGCAACCACAGTGCAGCCACCCACGAGTGGTTACATGTCCGCTTTTGGGAACAACTCAGAGACTGAATACTCGGAGGAAGATGGAGAGAGCTTTGAGCTGCGTTCCAGAGGCAGGGAAAGGCATCGCAGGCACAGCTCATCTACAGATCGCAAGGACGATATTGTATACTTGATAAGGGACATAAAAGAGGGAGATACGCTGATCAGTATTTCTCTGCAATATTTCTGTACTGTAAGTCAGGGTTTATTTATGCCCTTACCTTTTCTTCTTTCAGTATGTTTATAGTAAGGTCGCCATTATGATCAAAATTTATAGAAATATAATGCGTTCTATTTTACTTTTGTATTACTATACGTTTCTGTTTCTTATTGTAACAAATTCATCAGTTTAATTTTTTTTTTTTTTTACCACAATGTTAAATCAAAATGTCATAACTGGACACATTTCTCTCTCTTATTATGTATTATTATGTCTGACTTCTGTAATTATTTAGTTCGCTTAAACCTCTGCAAGTTTCGCTTGAATTTTCCTACACTTTTGTGACATCCGCATTTTACAAGCGAATCAACAACCAGTTGATGATGTCCAGACCCTTTTTCCAAGAATCTGTTATACTTGTAAACGCTGTACGTCACAAATGGGGGGAGAAAAAAAAGATCTAATGAAGCTACTTCTGTTTCATCACGACTTTAATAACCTTGTTTTAATGTCTATCTAAGGGTAATTAAGTGATTTAAAAAAAAAAAAAAAAAAGTTTATTAAGAACCAGATAGACGAAAGCGAAAATGATTATTCTGAAATCAGTAAGTCTGTTATTGGTGCAAAAGCATGTTAAACTTAAATGTAAAGTCTCAAAACAAACAATTTTACATGAGGCATGGTTCCTACTCTAAATTCTGATTAGATGAGTCACATTAGTTGCTAGTGTAAAATCTGTGTTTTAGTCACACCTAATCACGCAAGTTGAATTCTGTATTAAAGGGATAATCCATCGTTTTTCATATTAAACTATGTTTTTAAGTGCACGCACTGAGACGACAGAGGTATGCGTCAACTATGTAATTAAGTGCACGCACTGAGACAACAGAGGTATGCATCAACTCGTCTTAGTTAAGGGAATAGCATAGTTTAATATGAACAAAAAACGGTTGAGTATCCCTTTAATGACGCAAGTCGACACAGCTTTGCTGCTGTAAACAAAACTCTGTTGCACATTATACTCCATAATAACAACTTCTTACTAATCATATTTGGGACACATCCAGCTCTGGATTTTTACATTACTCCATGGTTCATAGATGTTCCGACATATACAAAATGTAATGCAGTTTTGCCTCCTAATAGCTGCCCAAATGCGCTTTACTGATTTTTCTTCTTGTTCGTTCTCAGGTTGCAGACATAAAGCGGGCCAACAATCTTCTAACTGAGCAGGACTTCTTTGCGCTGCGGTCAATAAGGATCCCTGTGAGAAAGTTCAGCTCATTCACAGAAACTCACACTACCGCTCCCCACAAAAGCAGCTCACCCTGCAGCACTCGCAGAATCACAGAAATACAGATTTCTGGAGCTCCCTTGGACTCTTCGTCCTCTAACTCATCTGTGGACAGCGTGGAGTGCTTCCTGCAGGAGAAAGACAAGGACATTCAACTTCTCGTCAAGTCATCTGCCCCTTCCAGGAACGGCCTGAACGAGGTGGTGTCCTCACTGGAGCAGCCGCTGTTGGGAGACCCCGAGCGCAGACCGGCCCATAAGAAAGACCCGTACTATGGGGCTGACTGGGGAATGAGATGGTGGACCGCAGTGGCCATCATGTTGGTCGTGGGCATTATTACACCTGTTTTTTACCTGTTGTACTATGAAGTTTTGATGAAAGCAGATGTAAGCCACCACACTACCATAGACTCTATCAGGCCCGGACCAACACAGCCAGCCGTCGCTGAGCCTCTTGGGTTACCACGGGCCAATGCTGCCTCTCACCAAGACTCTCACCTACAGCCTGCTATTGAACAGCAACATTTTGTGAAGCACAAAAAGGAAACGTAAAGGAGCACTTGGATCACCAGGAAATTAATTTGAAGGCATTTATGGATGGCTTAAGCGAAATCACGTTTTAAAAATGAAGTTGAACTGAAACGTGAAAGGATCAAGTAATCAAGAAATGATTCCAATCCTATCGGCATATTTCCTTGATGCATTTTGCACAGTTAAATGCTGGTTTTGTTGGTTGTCTGTCACTCATGAGCCAGTGTATAGCTCTGTACCTCTATTAAGCTCGTTCGCCTTGACGGCAAACATGATACATTAAGACATTTGCTGCCACTGTCTTGTTGTCAGGGAAATAAACACATTAATTTATTTTAGGAAGTGTAGTATCCAGATTCAGTATTGCAACTGATGGTAATAAAGTTGCTGGTTTTAATTTTTAAACTTGCTTGTAAAGAAAAACAAAACTTAAAATGGAACCATAACGACTTCCTGGTTTACTTCTAGCAAGAGCACAGGGGTGATTTGTAAAATATTCTCGCATGTGCTCGATTCAATTCAAGTAGCAGAGATGTAAAGATTTCTATGAAACATGGAGTTCAGTGATTGACTTTTGAACAGTACGTGCCTTTATCTTGTAGACTGTAGATGTGGGTTGAAAATAAAGGAATTCTATTTTAGTATCTAAATCTCCGAATTATTTTTTAGCATTTTAATATGATCGACATTTGGCTTAATACCAGTTTAGTAATTTATATAATTCAGTGAATCGAATTTTTATACCTATAGGAAGACATGAATTGTAACTAAATGTGTGCTTCTATATGTATTATTGACACACTTTAGTTATCTTGTTGTATCATAGACTTTTTAATGACTGATAGCTTTTTTATTGCTAGTAAGTGGCTTCATCCATGTTTTCATCACTTCCTCCGCCGTATTCATCACCGTCTTCAAAGTAGTTCGATATGTAGTCGTTTTCCTGCGGAAAAAGTCCCATCACGCTTTTACTACTCTGGAATTTAGTTGAACATTCATTATTTGTTATTCAAACAAGAACATTATGTAGGAAAATGCTCTGTGCTTTCAAAACAGTAGCACCAAAATGGTTTTAAGTAACTAAAACCATGTTAGATCTATCAAGCAGGCACTTGGGTGTTCACTTTACTGTTGATGACATGTTTTAGGTGAAATGCATGCAGCCATAAGCTCCATCAACAGCATCTATTGAATGTTGCCGATTACCACAGAATGAGAAGTAAACAACTATATGGTGCATAGAACAAGCATATTAACAAATACATCAAAAATAACTGTTTTATTTTATAAACTGATTGACAAGACAAAAAATATCCATGCCCAAAGAAATTTTCCATTTAAAAAGCAGATAGCTTTGCATGGACAAATTTGGTAGTGATATCATCTCACACTCTCATTCTTAAGCAATATGTAAGTGTTAAAGTTAAAATAAAGTTTGAAAAAAAAAACCAAATCTATGGTAATGAACAACATGCTACAGATGCTGTCGATGACGATTTATTTAATCTAGAATATTGGTATTGGTAAGATCTTTTACCTCTTCAAGCTCTTCTTCGTCATATTCTCCTTCAATTTCTTCTTCATCCTCCTCTTCCTCACCATCTTTCTTCTTTCCCTTCTCCTCACCCTCCTCATCTGATTTGACATCCCCCTTCTTCTCAAGTTCCTGAAAAACAAGCACAAGTGAAACAACAGCTCAATCCAAATATACTGTAAACGTTTGCAGCGAACCAAGATAGAAAATGTGAATAGTGCAGCAGTTTTTTTGTGATGAATATAGCATGAACTCACATCCAGTTTGCTCAGCATTTCCTTCTTGTCCTTGCTTGAGATCTTTGTGGATTTCTTATCTGTACACATTCAAGTTGTTTATAGGTCATCCAAAAATTGCAGTTTCTTTAAAGAGGGATTTTGCATTTCTTAAAATTACCTATTTTCTTCTTAATTATCTTCTTCTGTGGCTTCAGCTCTTTCGGAAGTCTGCTCCAGTCTACAAATCAAGCCAATTATTTATCTGAAATCAGCTAATTTAAATTTTAATCATACGGGATTCTTGCAATACCTGGTGTCCAATCGCCTGCTTCAATTTTTTTGATTTCTTTTGTGTATTTTTCCTTGTACCTCTCCACATCTGTGAATTATACTGGTGAGCAGAGCACACTGGCAAACACTTTAAAACAGTAGATTAATTTAACCTCTAAACATTTCTTACTTGAATTGACATATTAAAATAATGTAAATAATAACATTCAAGGTTAAAATATCCCTAATCAGTTATAGTATTTCACTTAAACATGGTTACATAGATTTAATATCTTAAGGTCAGTGATAGCCTGTATTGATATTGCCCCCAGTGCTCATCTACTTTTACAATATGATTATCTTAGAAATCATAAGACACCTAGTAGAAAGCATTAGGCATTATATGTTACTAAAATTAAATAAAGGCTACCACTCACCTCCCTTTCCTGTGTGGGGTTTTATGTTAAAAGGGAGGTCTTTCATTCGTCCTCTCATCTCTTGTTTCAATGCTCTCATATAGTCTTCATCTTCTCCAGCTTTCAAAGGCCCTGGTTTATATTCAATTTGCTGTAAAAGATACAGTAATGTCATAGGTAGTGAGTGTAATGTCTCGGAAACATCTAAAAAAAAAAAAAAGCTAAAGGCAGTATTTTCTGGATAATGTTCTAATCTTACTGAAGCACATTTTAAAGTTCAGTGGAAAACAATACACATTTAAGAAGAAAACTTAAAGTTTTAGAATAACTCACTGGGAAGATTGGAGTCGGCCCTCTCTGGGTTTCAGGCATGGACCCTCTGGTGAGGCCCAGAGCCTCAACGTTGAAGGTGAATGCTGCTATTCCTCTGCCCTTTCCTGCCATTCTGGTCAGTCAAATATTCCTTAAAAAAAGTTTGGATGAACGAAACAATTTAATAATTTACATAATTCGCGTTGTAATTTTAAAAGGATTGCGCCGCGATAGGTCACGTGACTCGTGAGAACCAATGGTGTTCGGCTTCAATGACGTTAAACAAACCTTTTTTTTTTTTTTTTACAGTTTATGGCTATAACGCCGAAGGAAGATTATCTTTTAAACATTTAAAAATCAGTCTGTTTATTACACAAAACTATCATATGACTTCAGGAAAGTTGGAATATTATCGTACGGGACTTTGTTGTGCTTTTGGAGCAATGCATATAAATGAGGATCCACTTTAATTGTTTGGACAGGTGTTTCCCTTTATGCAAGAAGTAAACAGCAATGTTGAAACAGCATGTGGGTGAGTAAATGATGACAATGCACTATTTCCAAACCTGCACCACAGGCGGTCGCATTGCAGGAGGGCAATTGCTTACCTTGTTCAGCATTTAGACGAATATAAATGAGTATCTGAAGGCAAAAGCGCACTTGCTTTATATAATGAATATGCATCATTTGGGTGGTGCCTATTTCCGCATTGACCAATAGTATTCCGACTCTCCAGCGCGTCACATCTTTACGCTCGGTGACGTGCTGCTCTTGCGGAACAGGGTGTCAGCGTCTTTTCTGAGGCTGAAGCTGAAGCAGCTAGATTTAAACCAAAATTATAGGTCAACAATCGTACATTTATCCTCATATGCAATAATAACCTCTTGAATGTATTGGAGATGTCTGTGACTGACTGGTACGCGCATAAGTCGCTGGAAAATGGCGTGTTTTGGATCCAGGAGCGTTTTTATGAATCGGGGAACAGGGCGAATATCTGGCTCATACGTGGGTCTCATCAGGACGTCGTCATAGATACCGGACTGGGTTTACGGAGTCTGCCTGAATACATCTACAGTAAAGGGCTGCTAGGGGACGATCCCAAGCGCAAGAACCCCCTGTTAGCCATCGGCACGCATGTGCATTTTGATCATTCGGGCGGGCTGCATCAGTTTCAACAGGTGGGCGTGCACAAGGCGGAGGTGGATGCTCTGGCTAACGGTGACAACTTTGAGACCGTGACATGGTTATCTGACCGCGAGATTGTGGAGGATCCCGCGCCTGGTTGGCGAGCAAGCCAGTATAGAGTGACTGCTGTTACGCCAACCCATATATTACAAGAAGGTGGGGTATTATACTGTTGTGCTAAATTCCCCCCCCCCCCCCACCCCTCTCTCTCTCTCTCTCTCTCTCTCTGCATTATTTAACTAATTTTGGTTCATGCCTAATCTAACGTTACTCCAAAACAGTAGTAAAATGCACTGCATTGTATGACTTCATTCTTGGCAACCTTGCTTAATATCTTTGAAGATCTTGAGAAAGATCGAAACAAATCAGATCTTGATCACCAGAGACATGTCAGTGGTTAGTGAAAACCAAGCTCACTGTCTAATGTGGCTTTATAATTTCCCTGATGGTGGAGATACACCATCATAGTGGACCATTGGCAGAATCAGAGTAAAGCTCAGAATAAACCACACATGATTGATATGACCTCATCCCCCATTATTCTCAGAATGGATGTGAGTTGCACTGACTGCATATGAATATATGTTTTTTCAGTGAACAAACTATTCTTTCACCTCACAAGTATATCCTCAGACGTGGAGGTGACATAGACTTAAAGTCTAGAGTCCTTAGAGCTAGAGTCCTGGTTCGAATTGTCCTGGGAAAAACTAGGTGTGATTTTTAGGCCTCTTGAGTCTGAAAATCATGCAAAATGTCTATAGTCAGTATTGCATTGCATCATATGCATCTATTTATTTATTTATTAGTGATTTCTTTTTTTTTTTTTTTGCTGCATAAATAAGCTTTCCATTGATCTATGGTTTGTCAGGATATGACAATATTTGGCTGAGATGCAACTATTGAAAATGTGGAATCTGAGGATGCAAAAAAAAAAATCGAAACATTGAGAAAATCCCCCTTAAAGTTGTCCATTGTGTTCACGATTGTGCTGCATTCACTCACAAAAATATATATTTTTAATACATTTATAAAATATCTTCATAGAACATGATCTTTACTTAATATTCTATAATGATTTTTGGTATAAAGAAAAATCTATAATTTTGACCCATACATTGTATTGTTGGCTATTGCCACAAATATATCCGTGCGACTTGTGACTGGCTTTGTGCTCCAGGGTCACATATATAGTTGGCTGGAAATATTTAATCAGTTAGAAATTGCTCTTTGTGAGTGCATAATCACTAAACATATATCATTATGCAATAATTTACTTTAAAAGTAATGAAAAGTCAGTACAGAAAAGTTTTGAATTATTCCTGAATTATTTATGATAAATAGACCATGTGCCTTTATGTTTGTGGATGTTTAGAAGCATACCTTATTCAGATATTCACCAGTATATCCAATAGACACAAATACTTTCTCTAAAACTTTTATAAGGGTATTATTAAAACCTTTTAACTAAAATGTAAATGCTGTAGTAATAATAGACTAAAGCTTACTTATTCATAACATATGTTACATAAATCTCTCTCTTTTTCATAACTTGTGCATCAGTCAATACAGCTTCTGCTGTGTCAGTGCTGCAATGCAGTGACAATATCCAGTTCCCACATTCCACATTTCCTTCCTTTCTTCCTTCTCGTTGTGTTCCCAGGCGACGTTATCAACCTTGGGGACCGGCAACTTTCTGTTCTCCACATGCCGGGCCATTCCAGAGGAAGCATTTGTCTCCATGACAAGGAGAACAAGATGCTGTTCAGTGGAGACGTGGTCTATGATGGTTCCATGATTGATTGGCTTCCCTACAGCAGGATCAGCGACTACATTCGTAGCTGCGAAAGGCTGGTTGAGATGGTCGATAAAGATGAGATTGACCTGGTCATGCCTGGCCATTTTAACACTTTCGGGAGCAAACGGCTACACCGGTTAGCCTCCAATTACATGGCTAGTGCCGGCACCTGCCACAGAGCCTCCACCTGCGTGGTGAAGTCTATCGCCAGCCTGGCACTTCGAGCCTCCAACTCAAGAAGTGCCTGCTAATAGTTATGATTCAGACTACTATGCAACAACATATGTCATTGCAGACCTCAACATAAAGCATAGTGAAAACACTGAGTAATACAGTGTGCTAATGATATAGGTACAGTTTAATAACTGTATCTGTGTTGATCATGGTTCATAATAATGAGGGAAATATGCTGCAAAATATCCATCAAAGCATCAAATAGAGCAGTCATTGTCATATTTTTAAAGGTGCTGTGTGTAATTTTCCCAGTAATAGCCCAGCTTAATATGTCTAGACCTCTATTAGACTACTTAAAAAACACTAAAAGTGTTAATCACTGTGGATACTTGGCATTTTTAGCAGCCCGATTCATAGATTTCACTTTAATGCGTCAGTCACTAAAAATCACTAAAAACAATGGGACATTCTAAAACGCTTACTGCTTACTGTAAAATACTTGGTGCCTACTTAAAAAGTGATTTGAAAGTGTTAAAAGGTCAAATTCTGTGTTCCACTAGTTAAAGATGTTAACTATATTCAGGCGAGCAGATGAGCCCATTGCAAAGCGTTATGTGATTTCATGATTTAGTGTATTCTTAAAAAAATTCTATGGGAAACGCGTAATGAGAAACTGCAATGCATTTATATTCGGAGTTCATCTGCTAGCCTGTACATAGTATTCATCACCATAAGGCATACACTGAATGTTGTCTTTTAATATCACCGTCTTACTACATTAGTTGCACAAACCTGGTAAAAATGACTGGTGAGCATTGTTTTCCCTCCAGGAGTACATTCCTATAAGTGTGTTATGCCACATGAAAACTAAGAATCCAGCAGTGTTTCCCCTCCTCCCCTCACCCTAAACAAGTTAAACACAAGCTCCACCCCACACAGCCAATTTCATTGGTCAACTCAGTCACTCGTTTACCTGGCAAGAAAAGGTCAGACTTCATGGATTCAGTTCAGAAAAATCATAGATGGATCCGATTGGGACAAACAGTAAAGCTATACATCAGGGTGTGCTACCAATGATATCAACTTTAATTTAAAGTGCTAGTTCACCCCAAAATAAAAATTCTGTCAGTAATCACTCACCCTCATGTTGTGCCAACCCCATAAGACTTTTGTTCATATTCTGAACATAAATTAAGATATTTTTGATTAAATCTGAGAGCTGGATCACTTCGCCATAGGCTTCTTAGGGGATCTAAACTGGCCGGCCCAAAAGTTTTGAAAGACATCGTTAAAATAGTCCGAGTGACTACAGTGGCTCAATCTTAAAGGGTCATTCCATCTCTGGAAAGATGAATGTGTATTTAAAATGGGTGTGAAATTATGTGAAATTATTTTTGAATTTGGAGCTTTCTAGACTGAGAAAAGCCAGATAATGTGTTTTTGGCTGATGTGGATGAAAGACAACAACTCACTACGTGAAATCTCACGGCCCACAGAAAAGGAAATTAATATTTTTGTTATTAAAGGTTCTCTAAGCGATGTGAGGCCAAAACATTTTTTGTCACATACATCAAACGTCTCCTCACTATCGGCTAGCTGCCTGTCCCCTAAACACAAATAAACGCGGTCTCTGTAGACACCACAGGCTCCACAAACGGCAACAAAAACAATCATGTCTCACCCGGACCACGAAACCTAACAAACAGTGTTCCAGCCAATCACTGGCAAGAAGTATTTGAGGGTGGGTCTGGGGGGTTAGTGCGCGTGCACATGAAGGGAGTGTGTGTGTGAAGGAGAGCGAAGCATCAGAGGGAAGTTTGAAAAATGGCCGACACACGACCAAAGAGACGTCGTTCTGAAGAACAAATTAAAAAGAAGAAGGAGTCGGATAAAGAACGTGCGAAGTTCCGAATTTACATCGGTAGCAAAGCTTTTGAACGATGGCGAGAACTCCGGCGGCAGAAGGGCTTCCAGTCCGATATTCAGGTTGCTCTGTTTTTGCTGGACAGGTGGGTAACGTTAAATTGTTTTTTTTTCTTATAAATTGACGCTTATGTTCGCCAACCCACACGAGGATATAATTAGCTAGAAATGCACGTTCATAATTATTTCAGGAAGCACGGAAGGGAGGGGGAGGAGATGAGATGCGGAGGAGGGAGGGTCTAGCTAGCCTCCGATTTGTTTGAAAATATTCCGAACGTCAACACCCAGGATCGCTTAGAGAACCTTTAATATACGTTATTTATTTATTTATTTTTTTGCGCACAAAAAGTGTTCTCGTCGCTTGATGAACTTAAGATTGAGCCACTGTAGTCACTCTGACTATTTTAACGGTGTCTTTCATAACTTTTGGGCCAGCCAGTTTAGATCCCTTAAGAGGCCAATGGGGGAGTGATCCAGCTCTCAGATTTAATCAAAAAATATCTTAATTTGTGTTCCGAAGATGAACGAAAGTCTTATGGGGTTGGACCACATGAGGGTGAGTGATTACTGACGGAATTTTCATTTTGGGGTGAACTATCCCTTTAACAATAATGATTACACAATTACACACTGTACCTTTAATAAATAATTTCATTAACATTTGGTTTAATCGTGAAACTTGTCTACTGATGGTATGTTTAAAGATCAAAAGGCACATTGTAGCCAAGCTGTTATATTTACACTTCCAAACATCAGTGATCTGATCGGTTTTAGGTCAATCATCTCTTTAAGAGACAGCAATCTGTTAGCCAAATTGGGAGTTAAGGTGAATTAGTAGGATACTATTGACTTGTTCTCTATGGAAGTCTCTGCATGAGATATTGATGTAGCACTGCATGGATGGACGCAGCATCATTCTATTATTCTATAGGCTCAGAGTGGATTGTGTTGTGTGTTTGATCGAAGTGCATTGCTTGCAAACAAAATCAGAATATACTTCAGTCAGGAAAAAATGACAGAAAGATGCCTGAATTGTGATTTTTGTTTGGTTTAGTTCCATATCACTGCCTCCATGTAAGTAGTTATCTTTGCTGTGTGCTTATTTGGAAACTGCACAATAATTGTGATTTATTTGTATTAGTAAGTTTGATATTGAAGCACAGAAGTCAGTGTGGGTAACAGACAGTAGTAGTTTGTGGTGTAAGGACTTTTCCCCTCTGAGTAAGTCACTGCCTTAGTTTAACCTGACATATGTTAGGCCCTCCTTTTTAGTATTCAAATGTGAAAATATCACGTTTTGTGAGTGTATGAAATGAGAGACGTCGGGGAAGTTATGAGAATGACTGACATCAAGTCACTCATTTATGTTGCCAAACTATAATATGCTGCTTAACTTTTTTGATGTAATTTTCATAACTGCTGAAATGTCATTTCCACTTAATATCATAAAAAAGGAGAGTAGAATGTG
Organism: Pimephales promelas; assembly: GCF_988280905.1. Classification (NCBI taxonomy): domain Eukaryota; kingdom Metazoa; phylum Chordata; class Actinopteri; order Cypriniformes; family Leuciscidae; genus Pimephales; species Pimephales promelas. The sequence continues at coordinate 22,470,155 of NC_142772.1, forward strand.
TTTGTGTGAATGTGATGGACGTATATGTATTATGAATCTAAAGTTGAAGTGAGCTTGCACAGTATATGTGTACTATATTTCTGCTCAGGAATCCCTTGAATCCAGGCAAAATGAGCAGAGCTATACATGCAACACTATTTTTAGTGCCTCTTGAGGAGTAAACAAATAAATACCTCACAATGCCATGACAACAGCTGTTGTAAATAGCCAGGCACCTGTTTAACAATATACCCACTTTCAAATATGTATAGTTTGAGTCTCTGTGTTATTCTTCTCTGATTTTATTTAATTTATGCTTAAGTCATTTGTAGTTGTGCAATGTGTTAAGAGATCATTTCACTGTAATACATAAGTATTTTTTGTTCCAATTTGAGCAAAAGTAATGACCACAAGATGGAGACATTGACCCTGTTATGCCTGCATATTACTAGTCGCTTTGGAGATGGAGCGCTTAAGTAGTTGAGCATCAAACTGAGGTCAGTGCTATTTGGCAGCGAACCCTCCATTTTAAAATTCTCTAAATTTATAAGTTGGCACGTCCTTCTTAAAAACTTGACGTTTTCTCACATATCACTAAGTTAACCGCAAACCTTATACCCTTAGGCTAGTAATGATGGATTGGATTTGACATTAATTTCCTTACAAATCTCTTGAAATATTTTTTGGGCCAAATTTTCTCCTGACAGTGTGTCTTTTGAAATGCATACGTTTGGCAGTCATGGATCTGGTTGAAATTCCACAGTACTGTTTGACACGGCTTTCAGCCAGGATGGATTGATGGTTGTTGACAGATGGCTAATTATATCCAGGGGACTATTTGTCTGACTTGACCTACAAGAGGTGGTTACTGTTATTTTTTAAAGGTGATAGGGCTCAAATGAAATGGTGAAGGAGGTTTCAGGAGGAAAGGGGGATCTATACACATACAAACTTGATTAGATTTTGGTCAGCCTACATGGTGGACATGGAAAAAAGTCCTTTCTCATGTTAAAAGTATTTGAAGTTAGTCAAGATTTGCATGTATTTTTATTGCTTTTGAACTGAAAATCACATCAGGCTTCTTGAATGGTTTACTGTATCTACTCTGAAGTTCTAGAAATTCAAGAAAAAGTATTGACCAGAAAGTTTACAGTTGAAAATACCAAACCGAAACTGTAAACATGCGGGAAAGAAAGCCCAAACAAATGCCACAGTGATTCTAGACGTCACTTATGAACCTACAATTGAACTATAATGCCATCTTGCATTAGTGAAAGTGATAGAGAGCCTGTAACTAACGTGCCAGATTTCGTCAACTTTTCTCTCCTCCCGCTGGCTGTTTTTCCCTCTAACCCCACTTCAGTAACAAGACATTGTATCCCGCAGGCAGCCAGACGGACATTTGATGCGTGGTCGCCGCTGGGGAAGCGTTGTTTGACATTCAGCTGCTCCCTACATTATCTGCTAATTGACAGCCCCTATCTGCCCTCCGGCGAGCCAAGATGACACGTGTGGGAAGGGCCGAGGTGAGGGGAGAATAGGGAAGTGCCAATCACCAGCAGATTATCAGAGCGAATGGGTGGTAACAGGCCTTAATATGACCTGGCTGCTCCAGGTTTTGTGGGTTAATTGTTGGTGGTGCAACAGCAGCAATGTGATGACCTCTTCTTCCAAAGTAATACATTGATACTCATCGAAACAATTGTGTTTTAGTCTTTCAGATCTCATTCACACGTCATTGATGTCTAACAGACCGTGAGCTGTCCTATTTGTCGATATAATGACATGAATTGAACATTTATCTATTTTCTTAATGTGTGCTGTTGATCTTATTGTGAACGATTGGTCAATGCAAGATTCCAGGGAGACAACAGACTTCTCTCTGGTGACCTATCCCGGACTTTACCGATTATTTAAGGTGCGTCTCAATCGGCTCCCTAACGAGTCAGTGAGTCAGTATATCGTGGACATGAATTCGGGCACTGGTAAGGACAGTAAGGACCACTACACATTGGGACACTGATAAGTGATGACTATTTCTTGCAATATGACAACATCCTCATTGTACAACATCACTACTGGTATTTATGAACATCAAAAGAACTGATATCTTTCTGAAATAATTTCTAAATGTTCTCTAAAGTACATTATGATAAACAATTTGTTATTCACATATACATGCAACACTTCCGGCGAACATAAAAGATAAATGTTAGCTGTACACCTGTTTAGCGATGTACGTTTATGCAGAATTATAATTGAATAATGGTTTGTATTTTAAAAACCTCTATCACGTGTCATTATGTGTAGTGAGTTGGCTTGCAGGATTTATGTTTTGCGCTTCAGATTTTCCATTAAGGGAACATAGAAAGTATCTGTGCTCTCTGTTTTTAACGGTGCACTGCATTGTGGGACTTTATAGGGATCAAACGTTTCACTGGTAGAATTTTGCGATTGAGAGACAGCCCATAAAATGACTTGACTCAATGATCAGTGCACTGACTACTGAAATGGTTGAGACACACCCTTGGTCTGCTTAAACCCCGCCCCTTTCTTACAATTGTGTTCAAGATTGCATTCAGATCTGCCTCCATTCAATCAACAACCGATGAATAGAACCAAGCTTAATTTTTCGACAAATATGTTTCACTTGGATGTATCACAATAAGGAAGACACTATAATATCTTGCGCTGTTTAGTTTAACAGTTTTGGTTGTGAGACAGTTGTCAGGTAAATTATCTGAGAGCATTTTACAAAATATGCTTTAGCTTGCCAACGGTTAGCATGGTAAAACCTTCTCCGAGAAGTTTTGTCTCTTCATTTATTGAAAGACTGTCTACAAGACAAATAATCTGCTTTGAACAATAGTGAAAATTGTATGCTTAATCCACAGGTGTACCGTGTATTTTTTTAGATTTAGATCAAACGCCCCATATACCTTCAAATATGACATTATTTGAGGGGACAACTCTTTGTAGTGGTGTCCGAAACCATAGAAGACGTTATTGTGTGCGCTTATTCAATTCCACATTGCACTGCAATAACAAGTTTACAACCAATATACGCTTAGCCGCTGTCCGAATTCACTCTCACTTTTTCAATCATTTTCAAGTGAACAGAATTAGTGGACTAACGTAGGGAATGCTGAATGAGGGTTTCGGGGGGTGATTTCAGATTCACCTGAGGACTTTTTTTTTTTTTCTGGATTTTGTACTTTATTTCTATATGGTGTGGTACTTACTCTGGGTGTCTGTCAGGACTCTGTGATCAGATGACTGCTTTTAGAGGGGACAATAGTAAATGAGGTTGTTGGACATCATGAACTAGATGTTGAACACCTAGAATTTCTAAGCTGCAAGTCAAAGTGGATTCACTGAAGCACGGTTTTGTGCGCTGAAGTTTGTATTTGATTTATATAATGTGTAATATGTTAGGTACCCTATTGAAGGGCCATGCTTTACATATCCTTTTCTAAGAAACACTGATGGGGGTTATGTTGACTTTATGCAACCTAATTATTAAAGGAAAAGGACCCAAGGTAGGACCAAGGAGCACATAAGGTTAAAATTATATTTAATAGTACAGAACAAAGACTGTAATAAAAAAATAAAAATTAACAAAGCGTCTGTGACGTCACCCATAGACTTTCTGAATAACTGAGGCCGTATATGGGGTGTATGGGCGGCGCCATCTTTTGAAAATCTTGGGAAATCCTAACTCTGCCCACCTTCTGGCCAATCCATATATGAGTAAAAGGGCGGGCTTTGTGTGAGACTGAGTCCGCCGGTGGACACGCTTCTTCAGCCAAGCAGCCTCAGCTATCTCTATCGTTAAGAATGACTGACAGACAAGGCTACTTTTTACAGTCTATGGCTGCAAAGCTGCTGAAGAATAGTCCGATGTGGGACATATCAGTCCATTCTTATGATTCTTATATGACTTGTCCCCACCACTTTTTGCGAGGGTCGATAATTTTGAACTCGGACGAGCTCTTTAATCCGTTGCGGAGACTCTATTCGTTCCTGTGAAGTCGCAAAGGAAAATGCACACAAACGTGTCCCTGCTTGATATACAACCACTGATAAACATAATCGGTTTTAATGAGATCGAAAAACTATACAAGTGCGGACTAAAGAACCCAGAACCTCTAAAACGCTTGGCAAAACTTCTGCCACTGGACCATTAAAGTGCATGCATGTTTTTGTCGGATTTATGTATTTCTTCACGTGAAAATTCTCGCCAACAACGACATATTAGATCTCATTAAATGACAAATTAAACACAATGTACTATTTAAATCGATTGCTGGACATCGGTATGCTATTGTACATAGGTGCATGTGATTTATAATTTAGCATTGTATGAGCCCCCCAAAACCCCACCTGTCCCTACCTAAGACGCTAACGTTTCTGAGGCAATTTAATGCTAACTGTTGCAGTGGCACTTCCCGCAAAGATTGGGCATAGTAGGACATAGTAGTGGAATGTCACTTACTGTAAAAAAAAAAAAAAAAAAAAATGGAGTGAACTACACCTACAGTGTTGGTTAGTGTAGTTTACAGCAGAGCAACCCATTTTATGTACAATATTTCAAAACAAATGTTCAGAAAAGATACAGAGGTGGTATGATGATTTGTATCAGATCATGGCTTGTATCAAGCCCTTTATCAGCTGTCAATCAATCTGTCCATCAAAGTTTACCACGCCCTTATGCGTCATACGTTTTATATCTAAATACGATCTAAATTAATTAACAAATTAGAAAAAAAAATCACCCCCCTCACAGTTGTCAGACACTCGGAACCTATCGAAAAATACAATAAAAGTCCATGGGACCAACCTGTAAAAACATGAATTTATCCTGTGAAAACGGACATTTTAACATGGGGTCTATGGACATTTGCTCCCTTTTAGGACCTGCCCCGAGTGGATTTTCGATCGTATTGCAGTTTTTTTTTGCACTTCTGGGTAGGCTTAATTTTTCAGATTAGAATGTTGCCGCTTGGTACAGAATGAAGTGCTTGAATATGATTGGTTACTTGATGCACCACACCCACCTGCCAGTGGCCAATATTTTGAATTTTGACTTTAAATTCTGCACATTGTTGCCTTTGACTGTTGGACTCTAACGGTTTGACGCCCATGCGTCGTCTTCAGTCATTCTGAACTAATAAAAATAATATTGCTCCTTGGTCTTAGCTAGACCTTGGGTCCTTTTTCTTAGATTTCTGTCCTGTTCTGTGAGCACCAACTAGGCTGAAGTGCATGTGACTCCTTTCTACTAATTATAAAGCACTTTCTTAAAACACACTAATATATATATATATATATATATATATATATATTGCACTGGACTGCTACTCTACATTATATGCAGCACTGTGTCAAAGGAACTACAAAGGGTTAAAGGCATGCATTTTTGAAATATAACTATAGCGATGTTAAAACTGTCTGCTGAGTTTCCAGCAGTGGACCTTTTAGACCTAAGGCGATATTCAATAAAAACAGGCAACAAGTCTAGAACCTATAGAGCAAACCATGCTAGACAGTAGACAGACACTAGTAACACTACACTGGTAGCTGCAATAGTCATAGCATAGACTGTTGATGTGGTTAAACAGAGCTTTGGGTTTAGGCAGCAAATTTGGAAAGTTGGGTATTGGTTGACGGGACGATTTCTGTCATGCAGATTTGAGTAGTCTGACAGCTTGTGACAAGAAACTTTCATTGTCTAGTGGTTTTAGCCTGGATTCACTTTAGCCTCGCTCCAGAAGTTAGGATTGTGAACATCTCATGAAAAGGGAATGGATCATGCTTTATGCTACCTCTCAATGTAGATCTCTCACCAAAAGGCTCCTGGATGAACTAGATCTCTTGTTGTTAAAGGGATAAATCAAATAAAAATGAAAACTCTGCCACCATTTACTGCACCCTTATGTCTTTTCAACCTGCATAAACTTTCTTTCTTCTGAAGAACACAATTAAAATTTGTTGGTGGCCACATAGTTTTGGCTGCACTGCACAATCAATCATTAAAAGATCTCGATCTTGATTCAAACACCAACACGATCTCATTCCTAAATGACAACGTGTCTATTAAACCTTTTTCAAAATCACACATGAACGTTCAAATATGCATTCGTTATCATACATGGGTATGAAACAGCTTCATAAACAGTCTTTTCGACCACACATTATTGTTATTTCGGTGTTACAATAATTTAAATGAAAAATACTGATATAAAAGTTTATATAGTTCAAATATAAACACTGATGCTGGGATAAAAGTTTGAAGTTTTGATATAAACACTGATGATAGAATACTAAACTACAAGTAGAGCAAAACACTATGGTTACAGGTGGCGACAAGTGACCGTTATAAAATGTATGTGTCATTTGTCATTGCATTATTAATTCAAGAGTTTTGCTCAACTACTGATTTATACAGTTATGAAACAAGCGAAGTATTTATGAGTGAGTCATTGAATCATTAACTGAAATCAAAGTTGTTTTTTTTTTTTAATTCATTAATTCATTCAAATTAAGTAAACATTAACTGACTGCAGCAATTTACATTGGGTCAGAACATCTAGTAAATGTTATTTTGATTAGCTGTCTGTTCAGAATCATGGGATAATTGTTATCTGTTTGAAAAAAAAAAGTGATTTATCCAGAATAATGCAGCTCTAGTGATCATTGGGTTCCATTATATAGAGAAATAAAAATAGATTTCTCTAAATATCTAATATGGTCCTCGGAAGAAAAAAAGTCATTCAGGTTTAGATGAATTGAGGGTGAGTAAATGATGACATAATTTTGGATGAGATATCCATTTAAGCAGATTTAAAGGTAATTGTGTCTTAATGTCTTTAGTCCCTGTGTCCACATTTAATACATTAGTAATCTGATTTATTGGCAAGGGACATTAATGCCATTGAACCATGTACTAATATCCTCTGAGACTCAAGGACCTTCCAAGTTTTGGCTGCTTAACGGAAAAACTGTTCCCTCTAAATAATTTTTATGAACAGATTTATCAGTGTTGGCTTACAATTTATAGTGTATTTGTTGATGGAGACGATCTTAACTGAAAGTGAAATGGCAGACAAAAGAGATGAGCCTAATTATGAATCTAAAATTCAGAGGCAGTAAATTCTGGAAAATTCTCTGGCAAATCACACTCTATAACATCACAGTGAAAAAGTAATTTCCCTCAACCACCCAGACACAGCCGAACAATGAGACTCGAGGATTAAACAGTCATTCTCTCTTGGAGTGAAGAACAAAGGGAAAAAAAGGAAATATGGTTTGTTTAAGCTGCCCACAATTTCATTTTGTGGATTTTTTCTGACATGATTTCCATAAGGGGAGATTTTTTCTTTCAAGATACCATTTCTACTGTCGCCATCAGACATCACGTCATCTTGTTTCTGGAGCACACAACCTCTTTTATTTTTTATTTTTTATTCTTTTCTGGTGTCTGATTAAATCTCTGCTTTATTGTGGATGAATCTTCGCATTTGAAAAACACAGGGGAATGTATGATGTTGCTAAATTAAGTGCGTGTTTGCCTTTTTCTTTTTAGAAGATTTTAGAAAAGAAAAGAAAAAAGAGTGAAATATTTGCTTTGAGTCTGCTTCAGTCTAGCTATATAGCAACCCCCCTCAAGATGAGGAAATGTCTTTCTGAAAATGAGACACCACATTTAAAAAGAAAATGGCTTTGGTCAATGCCCCGTTGAGTCTAAATAATTTCCTTGAGTTTTGAGATGTTTTTATTTTGTAAAGCCTAGAACTGTGACACTCAGTTTCAGGCTGAGGGAAGGCGAGACCAGGAACTGTGTTTACATTTTCTTTCATAAACAACTGAAAATGTACTGCCTTGTCCAGAATACTCAAATCATAACCCAGTGTATCTCAAATATGGGAACATGGAAATATGTGTAGAACATTAGGAAGTACTAAAACACTGATATAAGGTGTCATTGTTTTAGTAATTTTCTCCTGTACATGGTTGAAATGTCCTGCCATATTGGGACATACATCCAAGTGAAATATGTAGGTATGGGACTTGATTCGATCCATCGGTTGGTAATGGGAGGCAGATTTTAATGCAAGTTTGCAATTGATTGTTGGTTAGGTTTAAGGGGACTAAATGATTGGAGGAGTCGGTGTATGATACAAGAGAGTGTCATTTCAAAGGAAGATCCCATTTTGATTTAAAAAAGAAATATGTGGTGTTTAAAATCTGCTCCAGTTGTTTGAAACAGTCTGTATCTGAAAGTGTGTTCAGTTCAGCAGAAAGTTTCAGTTAGTACTTAAGTGTACCCGGCATAGTTTGTTCATATCAATTACATGTATTTAGAAAATAGTGCACATTTAATTCCATGCCTATAGGTCCCACTAACACTTTTGCTTTTGCTATTTGAAATGAATTTTTTACTAAAATCCTTTTTTGCTATATATTAATCAGCTGTTAAGCCAAGACCAATCTTTTTAGTAATGGTGTTCACGTGTATTATAAAGGTTCAGTCCTTCTATATCAATAATTGAAGAGTTCAGATGCAAAAGCCTCTAAATGCCATTTGAAATTTTCTTCTTTAATGATGATTTTTGTCAAACTTGTATATTCAAGTTCAGTAATTTCACTTAAATAACAATTAATAGGTAATTATCATTGCCATTTAAGTGAAATTACTGAACATAAATATACAAGCTTGACAAAAATCATCATTAAAGAAGAAAATTTCAAATGGCATTTAGAGGCTTTTGCATCTGAACTCTTCAATTGGAGTTTCAATTAGTGTTAAAATTGTCACCATGCACCTCAATATGAGAGAAACTACATCACGGACCCTGGTCAGCAACAGAAACAGTTACCATTTATGCATATAAGAAATGTTCTCTTAAAATTGACCCATCCTTGCCTCTCTTTAATAGTGCCTACATTTAACTTGTGTAAAATTCAGTGAAATGTCAGTAGCTTCTTATGGAGAATGTTTTGGACATCTGCAACCACCCAGAATTAAGAGCAGAACTTTGTGATTGTTTTAAAAAAATATTAATAGTTTGCATAAAACATAATAACTTCGGGACTGAAGAAAATGATATAAGTAGCCCATATGTCAGACACTAGGTGGGTTCATTAGATGTCAGGGTGTTCAATGGTCCAAATGTTCTCTAGACATAATCACAGGGGCTGTGGCTCAACCTCTGCTGCCAGACGCTCTGCCTTCTCCTGAGCGGACAAATTTCACAAGTAGAAATAATGAGTTGCTACTCTGGCATCTCTCTGAGAAGCAGGGGTGAGACAGGGCACAAGAGGGAAGACCTGTCTACATTAAACCCAACAGAGAACCCAGGAGAGAAACCATGCATGCAAACGCGAGATCTTTCTGGGCTTGGTCACAAACATGCCTTAAAGTTTTCTTCTTTCTTTCCTTCCCTCTCCTTGTTCTTCCCAATCTGCTCATTAAAACAGATCTGTGAACTCCGACAGGAAACGCACAGGAAGTGAGAACAAGCGTTCAATTGGCATTTCAGATTTTTGAGAATTTCCCTAAAAATATGCTCTTAATGGATAGACTAGCCTCATTTGAAGCGTGTCATACACTCTCCTTAACAGCATCTCGGCTACATAACACGGACCTTGTCTTTGGAGTAATTCGACGTGTCATCCATTCCTGTGCAGCCAGCTGATAGGGGGCAAAGAGCTAATGATTAATACCATGATATAATGGGCTGGAAAAAAAAAGATGGCAAGTTCACCATGGAGGCGTCTCCTGAACCTGACCGATAGCAGCAGGGTGCAGGCAGATAAACAGGAAACAAACCCCCTCAAATCCCCTTTCGGTAAGACGCGTGTAACAGGAGACGCAATGCCAATAAATAACGATGCTTTATTGCCTCGCTCTGATTGGCTATGGTAAATATAACGGCGTATCTCCAGCTAACAGCACAGCCACAGGTATTTTCGGCAATATTTGACAGGTCTAAAGACGAGACCCGTTGGATTACAGGTTGTATAATGTCGTTACATCATCACTGCAATACTAACTTGGTGAAACATTGTTTAAAAACTGCTTACAAGACAAAGCAGGCAGAGGTGAAGAAATGATTTGTCTTCATGCTAAATACTAATATTTGGGCTATTACACTGCCACTATGCTCACGCTAGCTGACAGTGTGAATGGTAAAAAGCTTGTAAGTGGTAAGTATTAGCAGCTGGCCAACCGCACAGGAACAATGCGCTTTCACATAAGCGTACACCCTTTATTTGTTTTGTCTAAAATTCGAGTAGCAACGAACAGAGACGCATGCTCTTGGGTGCTTTACGCACTGTGCTGTTTACAAGCAATTGTAATTATAGTCTGCATTTATTCAGTAACCGATCAAGCACAGGGGAACTGAGCGCATAAAACAATCAGGACGACCCTCATTAGCACTGCCGTTTTTCTTTTAAATTGCCACTGTGCACGAGGCCGATGATCGCTTCCATATGGCTTTGGTCATCTCTAATAAATAGCATCGCGTTTCTCCTGCTCGGAGCGATCCAAATTTAACAGAAACCTCAAGCACTCCTCTAATACGCTCGACATGTCCAGGATTTCCTCCCATTTATCGAAGGGTTGCAGGCTGGAGTGTTTTCACTGCTGCTCTTATATGTGTTTGGAAGGAGCTGTTGGAAGTTTTTGTGGATCACAGTCCCAGATTCACTTCCTCTGTCAGTGGGCTGCAGTTTCCATTACTCAAATGGAAGAAGCAGTAAAGAGGGGCCAGTGTGTAGATGTGTGGTCCAGTGGCTGATGAGTGCGTCCCTGCCATTACACTTAGTCCTCAAAAGCTTTCGAGAACATTGATAGTTCAATATGAAGCGTAAAAGATCAATAGGTCACCTAATCAGCATATTTGAATGATTTCTGAAGGATCATGTGAGATTGGAGTAATTTAGCTCAGACTGATCTCATGAAGTAGCGTGTGTATGACACGCCAATTCGTATTTCCATTTTTGGCGTGCTATCAACACGCATAATCGCTTTTCAGCGTGTTTATGAACGCCGTTGACTTAACGTTATTACTGTGTATATAAATATATGACTTACCTCAACCCCGTCCCTAAACCTAAACCACTGGGGTTAATAGCATTTATGAGTGTTCCCCTACCATCCTAGTGTTTGGATCACTCCCCAGATGTAGATCTACATTTTGCTTCGTTTCGCTCGGACATTTGACGGCGTGCACAGACACACGGAATCACTCGGACATTATTGGCGTAGACATACACGCGGATAGCTCAAAATGCGTAGAGATAACACGCCACCTGACTCGAAAGTGGCATGTATGTTTACACAAAAGTCATGATGCTTTGTAATACTTCACATAATAATGTTTACTTTATTTTTTTTTTTATCATAATGCACCCTTGGTGAGCATAAGAGAGAAAACACTACCATTCAAAATAAGTCTAAGTGATTTATAAAATGTTTCCTCTTAGGCATGATGCCACCACAGATTTAAAAATGTTAATAATAATAATAATAATATTATGATGTTGTGTGTCATATGCCTAAAACATTGTGCCTTGTCCTTTTTTTTCTTTCTTTGACGACTCATTTATTGGTATCACTCAATTTTGGATGTGTGTGTATATACAATGGCTAATATCATTGTTTCTGCCCCATTCCCCTAACTCTCACGGCAAAAAAAAAAAAAAAAGGACGATGTCAGTGTTTACTATGGAAGCGTATTGCATTCACCTGAGGAAACAAAATCTACTCTGTTTTTCTGAATTAACGAGTAAATTGTCTCAAAATTACGAGACAATTTTTCATGGAAAAAAGTTTTTGCTCTGTTTTTTTCTGAATTAATGAGTTTTTGATATAATATAAGTCATTAATTAAAAAAAAAAAAACAGAGCATTTTTTTTTCATGAAAAATTAGCTTGTAATTTTGAGATTTATTCTGAGAAAAAAACAGTAGATTTTATTTCTTCAAGTGAATGCAATACGCTTCCGTAGTTGATTCAATAAAAAAAAAAAAAAAAAAAAAAAAAAATAACTTCAGTTTAAAAAGACCAATAGATTTACACCCTTTTATATCCTCTAGGAAAGCATTCCAATGAGTAGTAGATTTCACTGCAGAAGAACATAGTCCAAAAGCAGAATGAAGAAAAGGAACAACACAATTACTTTATGGATGATAATCAGGTAGATCTCACAGTTTTAAGAAAACAAAATCAATACACTAAGCCATTTAAAATTGTATAAACCATACACAAATTTGAAATAAAGTGTAAAATTGTCAAATTTAAAAAAAAGATCATACAATCTTTTTGAAATGAAATCTTTTTTTTTAATCTAAAATGTTTAGAGTCTGTTTATATAGCGATGTTAAGTGTTTAATAACAGTTTCACCAGCTTAACCCAACATGTCAGACAGTAGACATGAGAAAAGTAGTAGCTTTCATAAAACTATTAGCTACATTAATAGAGAGACACGATAATTGAACTCATTAACTAAAAATATCAACTTTAAGAGTCTGAACATTTGTTTTTGAGAAGAAAATTCCTTTCATTTTACCAATGTTCAGGCTAAGACAGGATTTCTCCAGCCAGCAGTTTTAACTTCTCAGCTGCTAAATCTGCTGTTTTCTCATGGATAAAAATAAGAGTATCATCAGCATACATTTGTACTTGTACCTTCACACTGTTGCGGGAGTTTATTAATAAATAGTCTAAATAATAATAAGGGACCTAACACTGATCCTTTGGGTACACTCATTGTGTATTTTTTACACATTGTTTTCTATTTGATAAATATGAGAATATCCACACTAAAGCTTGAAATTTAGACAGTTTAGAAAGGAGAATTGCGTGATTAACTGTATCAAAGGCTTTACACAAATCTAAAAATATTGCACCAACTAATCATTCTTTGTCAACTTTTGTATTTGCTCGATTAAATGTAAAGTAGCTGTTTCAGTAGAATAGTTTATTCTGAAACCTTGAAAACTGCATATAATGCAACGCTTACCTTTTGATTTCCTTACGCTCACTTTTTTCTTCTTTTTTTTAAGTTCTCAATATGAATATTCATTTTCCATACAATTTCTATTTCTATTCTAGTGCATTCCTAATTCATGTCTAAATTTGGGAATTCCAATCGGGTTTCCCTGTATCTGGTCCAATATGCTGGAATAGGTGACCCTAAAGAGGATGGGGGAAGTGGGAAGGAAGAATGGAATGGATGGATATTGGTTGGAACACAAAAAGAGTTACAAAAAAAATATTCCCTTGTTAGAAATATCATTAAAAAAAATGAAATAAAGAATATAGAATATCTGTGCAACTACCTCCATTAATTACACTGGTAGACATTACAGTAAGACTGGCGCTTTGTTTCAGATTTCTGCCAGATGGGCGCATGACACCCTGCATTCTGTCAGAATGGCTCATGTCTTTGGCTCATGGAGACCTGGAAGGTCCAGGCAGATGTCCATCAAAGTGACAGGGCCTGGCGCTTCCAGCTACAGGATCATGGGTAAAGGAAGAGCAGGCGGCGGTTAAGGCTTTACCCAGAGCCACAGCAACACCATGTCCAAGTGTTAGCAGATGATGCACATTTCAGACACGCTAATTCAAGCTGTCAGTTCAGCCATGAAACCATTTCTTCCTGCTCTCTTTCGCTGCCCTGCCACTCAGACAGCCGAGGGCTTATCTTCAACACAAAGGGCGGGGAAACGCGCCACAATAGAAGCCTCGAGGGATCGGGGTGAGAAGGCACATGGGGTTACTCTCTATTGAGGACAGTTTTGAAAGATGATTTAATTAATTGAATTTAATTTATTTAAGTTCTTTTTTTTAAATGTTTGAATTTTGTAAGTACACTCTTGTTTGCATCAGTAATGCAAATGTGTTCCTCGTTATGATAGATTGCATTAGGAAAATATATTTTGGGCCATATCAATAGATAGCTCAGATGTCTGCAGGTTTTGCTTAAGGACTCTTCTCTTTTTTTTTTTTTTTTTTTTTTTTTTTACAGTAAGCATCAAGTGGCGATCATATATGGTACTGAAATTGTGCATAACCTAATATAAGAAGCATTTTCTATCTTTTGAAAAATTATTAAGCCTGTTTATTCTGCTGAATAATTAATAAGGTTAGATTGTATTTTTTTCACCCCCCTTTTCTCCTGTGATGCCTCCTGTCAAACCAAACCTGTGATGATGAGGATGATGATGATGATGATGATGATGATGATGATGATGATGATGATGATGATGATGATGATGATGATGATGAATCAATGACAACACACATATTAGTTTGTTTTGTCATATCTTGTTGTCAGGTCAAACTACAGATGATTTGTAGTCTCTGCAAAATGATTAGTTTTGATTGTTAGAATGTTAGAAGTAACATTGAAGACATTATAAAAAGACCAGGATGAGTGCATGTATGTTGACTACGTCCTGTTCTCAACCTTTAAATTAACATCCTCCCTCAGAGACAACAGTTTTATTCTTTTCCCAAAGACCATGTTTAATCTGGCTTGAATAGATCAAAACACAAATCTTAAGGTTTATAGTGTTTCTGAAGTTTTAAGTGGATTTGTTGCACTGATTTATTCAAATGTTTTATTGTGATTTATTTTGTGATTTACAATGTGAAGAGTCTTTTGCACATAGACCTTAACAGCTGAAAATACACCGTACGACAGCTCGTCGGCCAGACTACTAAGCACATCATTGCCATGGAAGCAAACATATAGACAAAATTCAAGGCGAGATCTATATATGTGCCCATTAGACTATGGAATATCATAAAAATAAAAGATGGGCATGACAAAAGCTTATTCTACAACCGTTAAATACCGGGTGTAACATATACTGGATGTGGAAACTGTAATGGCTTCGTATGAAAATAAAAAGGTTTTGGACCGTAATAGTTGTGGTGCCGTTTCAAAGCTTCCTTTAGAAGTCATTTATGGCAAAGGCTTGTAAATTCTCTTAACTGTCCTATACAGTGGTCCTTCCTCGCTCAGGACAATATATTTTGCAGGTGTTGTTTCGGGCATATAGCATTAGTCACTGCCATTCTTTAGCACCCAGGTTTGTCATTCAGTGTTCGTGTCATACGCACTGCAGTATTTATTACCGAATTACGATATGTTATTGTGGTAAACCTATAATGGCACGAAAAGGGTACGGTATAATTCTTTTCATGGAATAACTTCAAAGTACTCAGAGCACTTGTGGAGCATTTAGGAAAAAATGGTGAATTTTATGAGATTTAGAATAAGTAGTGCACCTGGTTTAGTTTCTGTACATCTCACTTGCTTGCTCTCTCGCTCTAATGCACAAAGTGAGGGAGCACAAGCTCACTGTCTTCTCATGAACACCTGGATTTGATCCGATCCAGATGTAGCTGTCCGTTAAGCCCATTATGAGCACTAAAACAAAGAGGATAAAATAAAACCTGTGTAAATGAATATACTTGACAATGTATCCCACAGTATTTTGTAGATACTGTGAAACTTTCATAAAAAAGAAAAAACAATGATTTTGAACTTCTATTTATGAATAATAAGCTCCAAGACAAAACATAAATTGTGGCAAAATCATTTGGTAACACTTTATTTTGATAGTCCACTTTAGACATTCAACTAACTATAAGTAACTTTGCCGATACATGTCAACTAACTATCATTAGAGTACTAGTAGACTGCCAGCTTAATATCTGCTAACACTTTATTTTGTTGGTCCCCCAACAGACATTCAACTGACTGTAAGTAACTTAGCAACTACAAGTCAACCTGTTCTCCTAACCTGAACCCTAACACCTAACCCTAACCTAACAGTCTACTGACAGTCTACTACAGCCTACTAATACTCTAATGACACTTAGTTGACATGTAGTTGAAAAGTTAATTTTAGTTAGTAGAATGTCTAAAGTGACTATCGAAATAAAGTGTAACCAGCCATTTTGCTGAAATGCATTCCAGTATACAGTAGTGTTGGGATTTCTATGTCTGTATTGTTTAATCATTATGTTATTTTTATGATTCTTAAAGTGTACAGCACTTTGGTCAACCGACTGCTTTTTTAAATAGTGCAATACATTAATTTGTATATATCCCCATAAAGGCTTTTCATACTAAAATATGTGTTAGATGTGGAAGTATTTTATAATGCAACATCCACTAATATTTCTGGATATTTACTTTCAAGAGCACTCAGTTTGTTGTTTATTTAAATCCATATGCACGGACAGTACTGGGTAAATGATTACATGTATTCTAGATTATGTAATCAGATTCAAACAAATTGAGTACTTGTAATTAGATTATATTTAAATACTCATTTTATTTTAAAAATATTTTAAAGTACTCATAATCAGACCACAGTTACCTTTTTATTGATTACATTATTCTCACAATGCCAGTAAATTATTCATAATTCAAGGATTCTCCCTACTACATAATCTTCTATATGTTCCTTTTATATATATATATATATATATATATATATATATATATATATATATATATATAAGGTACATATAAGCAGGTATATATATGAAGGGTTCAGATGCAAAAGCCTCTAAGTGCCATTTGAAATTTTCTTCTTTAATGATGATTTTTATCAAGCTTGTATATTTAAATTCAGTGATTTCACTTAAATGACAATTAATAGGTAATTATCATTGCAATTTAAGTGAAATCACTGAACTTAAATATACAAGCTTGATAAAAATGATCATTCTAGAAGAAAATTTCAAATGGCATTTAGAGGCTTTTGCATCTGAACTCTTCATATATACCTGCTTATATACATTCAGAAGGTCTTCCAGGTTTGTGGAATTGCGCACACAGAGACCAGCCAGCATAAGCCTGTGGAAACTGATACCCATGCACAGCGTATGATCGCTGGATTTACTCAAATCAAGTGTTTTTTTCCCCAACATTGCAACTTTCTATAATCAGATCCTGATGCACACAGTAATTATTAGTTATTTGAATTATTTCTTAGTGAGTTATTTAACCATGTCTTTCTCTATAAGTTAAATAAGTTAGGTCAATAATAAAATAAAGTCCACAACAATAATAATACATAGTAATAAAATTAAGTTCACGGTTCTATGTCCATGTTAATTGTCACATGACACACTGGTAAGCAAAATAACTAATCTTTTTTTTTTTTTTTTAGTGAGTGCTTTATTTTGATTTGTTTTGATTTTAAGGTTATTTATTTTAATATTAAATTATTATGGTTAAATTAATAGCTTTTTGTTAAACTCGTGCAGTTCACTAATGGACCACAGGCTGGGAAACCCTGCTGACAACAAAGAATGCAATGTAGTTCTCTTTGTATTTTTACACCAATATGTTACAAGGTTATCCAATTGAAATCAAAATGGTAAATGTCAGCAGCAATCTAAAATTAATCAAAAAGTAGTCAGATTATATTACTTTGTGTAAATGTAACTACAATTTGGTATAATGCAATTTGGAATAAGTAACAGGCTAGAGTTTTATTGTTACTTTTTCTGTTACACATTGTAATTGTAGTCACTGTTTCTCAGCCCTTTTTATTTTTATTTGTTTTTTTTTCTAAAGGCACTGATACAGCCTTGTAAGTATAAACTTGGTGTCCAAACTTGAAACATGTTCCTTCACTGTTATACAAAGTTATTTTGTTGTTATTTAGACATTACTAAACAAAAAATTGACCAAATCCAATTCGTTCCTATACCCCCATTGTAGAAATCACTTTATGTAAGCATTTGGCATCGTTTCATAATACTTAGATATTATGAGCTGTTGTCTTTCAACTATTACAGAAAATATAGATATCACAATGTGCTCCCTTTTGTGCTGTATGTACTCAGCATGGCAAACACAAGGGGGTGCCCTTATCCTTTCACTGAGGGCAGTGGGGTTTATGTGTGCTGTAGATAAACACACAGACAGATGGGGGTAAGAAAGCGAGGATTGTGTGCAGATGTCATGTGCCTTTTGAGCACAGTTCAGTCATAACACTACATTGATCAGCTATATGACAGCACACAATGTACATACCAACAGCCATGTCAACTCTCGAGATCACTACGCAGATATATAGACTTTGGCTTTAACCGTCTCTCTCTCTCTCCCTCTCCCTCACTCTCTCTCTCCTTCTCGGAAAACCACGCTGAAATGTATTATGGGAGAAAAAAAAAAGGAACAAAAAAAGGAGAAGCAAAGTCTTGCTCTAGCGCTTTAACACTTGTTCGGTCCTCTGGCAGTGGAGGATTTGATGTCTAATGCCAACGATTTCCCCCCTTTGTGAATTAATTAGTCTCTGCCAGCGCCGGACACATTTGTCATTTGAATTTATGCTAATGAGGGCTGAGGGGCCCTGGTGGACCTGATAGGCCAGAGAAGCTGCCTCACTCTTACAGGGATTACAAGGCTTCTACCCTGCTTCTCTCTATATATCTCTCTCTCCCTCCCTCGCTCATATTCTCATCTTATCGTCCCCCAATCCCCAGCTGTTTGGACTCCCTGACCTGTCACTCCAGTGGGGGGCTTCTGGTGTCCTATGCTGATAAGGTAGCTAATTATCTCTGTCTGGGGAAGTGGATTTCGAGGCCACACACACACACACACCCTCACACTGTCTTTTGGTCACACTGAAATCAAACCCTGTATATCAACTAACTTAACACAGACCTTACATCTGGCATGATGATTCAGACTGATCATCCACCTAAAGTATCATTACAGTTTAGCCAACTTGATCATCCAGCATAAAATCTTAAACAACAACACTTACCGCTGGATTCACAAGACAAGGCTTAAACCTAGTCCCAGACTAAAAATGCATGTTTGAGCTGTTTTATCAGAGAGCAATTGAAATCTTAAAATATGTCATCTTGTTTTGTCTCAAGATACACACAAGCAATGATTTTCTTTCTAATGCATGTTTATAAATGCTGTCCTTTAAATGTCCTTATTAAAATCAGGCTTAATCCTGACATAATCTAAGATCTGTCTGTGAAAACCAGGCCTTAAATGCACAGTAGTTGAATGCTGATACAGTTTTGTGCATGTTGCAACAAAGCAACATGCATATTTACAACACTTATGCATCTAATTACTAATTTTACATCATTTCATTAAATATATGCGTGTGCTCTATAGTGTAATAATATTTAAATGTGAATTATATTACACTACTATTTAAAAGTTTGGAGTCTACTTTTTAATGTTTTTTGAGGAAGTGTCAAGCTCATCAAGGCTGCATTTATTTGGTCCAAAATTCACTAAAACAGTAATAGTTTGAAATAGTATTACAATTTAAAATAACCATGTAACAAGGTTAGTAATTCAGGTAAGGAGGAGGTGGAAACCGGCGACCGTTTAACACTTTTAATATATGAACAAACACAAAAAGAAAGTAAAAGCGGCAGCCCCTCAACCAAAACATGACATAAATAGTCCAGGCCTGGTCCTCTCTCATCCTTCTCTGTCACTCTTCCTTTCATGCTTTGTGCTTTTATGCTTGAATTTATGCCTGTGATGGTAACGCTTAATTTTCAAGATCATTACTTCAGTCTTCAGTGTCACATGATCCTTCAGAAATTATACAATTTTCTGATTTTAAGAAAATTTCCTGTGCTAGAAGTTGTGCTGCTTAATATGTTTGTGGAAACTGTGACTAAACACACACACACACACAAACACACACTACTATTTTTATTTCATATAATCAGCATTTATTTGAGATATAAATCTTTTGTAACACAAATGGTAAATGGACTGCATTTATATAGCGCCTTCACAGACCCAATGGCCACCAAAGCGCTTTACATTTGCCTCACATTCACCCATTCACTCACTCATTCACACACCGACGGCGGTGTAAGCCATACAAAGCGCCATCCAGCTCGTCGGGAAATGTATTTTACTGTCACGTTTGATCAATTTCATTCATTAAAAAAAAAAAAAAAAAAAAACGTTTGAAAGGTAGTGTGTGTATATAGTAAATTTTATACTCCCATTTTATGATTCTCTAACTAGTGCACATATAGTCTGTATTTGATTTTCTTTTATTATCTTTTGCTACAATGAATTTTTGATTGAGTCAAATTAACTAAAATAGATACCAGTCACTGTTCAGAAAAGCTTCAGTAATATGCTTTTTGAATTTAAATGTTATGTTGTTGTTTTTTTTATGGGAAAATACAAGGTTAATTTTGAAACTGCTGATGTTATGTTCATCACTGGGGTCTCTCAGGGCAAAGTAAAGGGGTCTCGCAGGGTAAAAGTCTCTGAGACGAACATGAGGCTAAATTATTGTTTAGGATAAAACTTCTCTTGTCTGCATTTAACTCACTGCACAGATCATCTTTGTCAACTTGGAGGAAAATATGTTTTGTTAGGCTTGGCTCGTGATATGTTTAAACTATATCCTACAAGTTATTATTTCAACATCTAAGTGATAGATTTACAGCTTTTCTGTTGCTGTGAAATGATTTAAAGAGCTCTTGGCAGACAAAATGATTGACTGCCGTCATTTATTTTACGTCGGCCACTTCTTTAAACGGTAAATGTCGACTCTTGGAAAAGCAGATTGGATAACAATGAACAAAAAAGGCGTGAAATTGCAGAATTCAATACCGCAGATGTCTTTTCTTGAACACATGAATGAACTTTTTTTTTTAATCGGGTCCAGCATGTTATAGCTGGCGGTTTATAAATAGAGATGAGAGGAAAGAGCATTTTGAAGATGAAGTCGCTACACTTACAGTGCCACACATTTTCTTTGACTCTCTTTCTTTTTCTCTCCCCGGCGCAAGTAAAAAGGCTTGCTAAAAGTCCGTGGTACATCTTGGCAGGGTTTTTTTTTTTTTTTTTTTGAGCAGCTGAGCAGTGCACTCTCTCAGTCCTTCCATTTAGAGGGCCAGACATAAGCACTTTCCTGCTTCTCGGTCTCTGTAATTTTCAGACTCATTGCTGGGGAGAGGCGATCTATCCCACGTAATACTTTGTGTGTTGCTTATTTTGACATTAACTTTTGCTTCAAGTGGGAGTCAGATGGCTTAGACTGAGTATTTTTAGACAGTCCAATTGGCAACAGCAGCGATTCACTGCATTTTCCATTTTTTTTTTCAGTGAGTGTCTTCCCTGGTAAGCTGTCTAGCACCAACATCTCCAAGTTCTGAGGGGAGATGAGGATGTGAAATTCAAGAGGATGTTCACTGAGGTCACAGAATTGTGAAAGATTTCGAAATTCAAACGAATGTTCCCTAACCTAATGTTTATGTTACATAATCCGCACAACCTATAGTTTTTATATTATATTGTGTAACTTCTGTGTCAACGGTGTGTACTCTTAAAGACAACGGTTGAGCTCTAACTAAAATACATCACAGTTGCATCACGTCAGAGATGAATCACCACAAAAACAAACAAACAAAAAAACATTAAGCAGCAGAACTATGTTTTACACATTGATAATAAGAAGAAATATTTTGTGTAAAGCTTTGTTTCAGAGCAGGCCCAACTGAGAGGACAGTCAGATCTCGTTAACGCTCCCAAACTGCCGCAGTTGGCGACTGAGACCTGTATCCAACTTTCCATACACGCGTGCCACAACACTAAGCACACCTCCCACTGTGCCTCACAGGGAGCCCTTCGCTTTGCTCCTCATAGCTTTTTAATTGTTAGGAAAAACCGAGAAAAGGGATGGATGAATAATTGTGCCATCAGCAGATTGTTGAGCGGACTCAGAAACTGCTTGTATCTTTTCTTGAGCCTTTTTGGTGGAAAATGAGACAAAGATGTATACAAGTTTGAGATGGATGGTATGCTTTACAAACCATTTCATGTTGCCATATTGTGTTGTATTTTCCTTAAAACAAATTAACTATGATGCAATATAAATACACTAAATATGACATTAACATATTAATTAAACATAAATATGAGGTCCGGAGACCTCCAGGGGGCCACAATAGGGTTGAAGGGTGTCTGGGGAAATTGAGTTAAAACAAATGGGATTGTCAAAGTTAACTGTTTTGGAATAAAATGTATTTTAGAAAGATACACAATACTTAAAATAAAAAGAATAAAAATAAAAAAAATGAATAGCTTTGAAAAGAGCAGTTCTCATCAGCTTTATAGCCTACAGTACATCTTTATCAAATTAAAATAATGTCACTATCACAATTTATCTATTATAAAATTATGTGTTTTATTTTATTATGTTTCTTTTTTTTTCTTTTCTTTCTTTTTTAGTTTTCATCTTGATAAAACACTGCTTAGCATAAATACTGCTTGTCTGTTGATACATTCTTAAATATATACTATTGTAATACTTTTCTTTTGAATAGAATCAATATGGCCCAAACATAGACTGTTCCAATTACATTTTTGGTCACATTTTATACTAGTTGTATTTAACTACTATGTACATACATAAA